>NC_056731.1:284731222-284883722 GCF_019279795.1 Protopterus annectens
AAAAATTTTTTTTTAGTTCTAAGGTGGAGTTTTCCTTTAAAGACTTTTGCTAAATAAAACATGGTTTACTACCAAGGGTAGTAACCATCTAGTTATTCCCTTGGATAATTTTCTAGTTGTTTAATATAATGTCTCTAATAACTCCCACGTTAGTCGAAACTGGGAGAGGGAATGCCCCTGTGAAACTATTCTACCGATCAAAAACAGTATTCACAGGTGTATTAGTGCAGGGTGAGTCTCGATTCTCATTAGTGCTTCTGCGTATAGGCTTTCCTGCCTCTAAGCACAACCATCTCTTGGATTATATTATCCATTGGTAAATCAATATACCACAACCAAGAGTCAGTTATTGTTATTATACAATGACATTATTTAAGAAATCACTTATTTTTCTTAAATAATGTCTTTGTATAATGAATCTGTGGTGTTCTTCCACATTGTTTATGCATTCTTCCTCTTTGTTGATGTACTGCACTTGCATATGCTTACGCATTACATCAGTGCTTTGGAAAGCAAGCAGTGGAGAAATGAAGACCTCCATTGCTTCTCTCTCTTTTTTTTTTTTGTTAAAAAAAAAGAAACTGTGAAATCTGGGCAGTCTAGAGGTATGAGAAAGACAGAGCAAAAATATGAGGAAAATCACATACGTTTCTTTAGTTTTGCATAATGTACCAGATTTTCCTTGTATTTTCTCTGCCCTCCATATGTACCTCTCGACCTCTTAAATCAAGAAAACTGCAAAGCATTAGCATATATTAATGGAAGAAAGTGTGGGCAACTAGACTTTTTTCTGTTGGTATATGCTCAATTTACAATGGGCACACTGGTTGGGCTGACCAAGCATCCTGCAAGTTTTTGAATGATAACAGGCTACCATTGTATAATATATAATTTTGAATATGCTATTAAATGCACCTAATGCCACAGCTGGATAATAGTCGAGTGGGGCTGTAGACAGGATAATGTACCAGGGCCCCTCCCAGCCATACCAGTATCTCATTACTTGGCTGTCTCTCCCCAGTTAAAATAAACACTGTTCACACCCATCAGAGCGCATACTATTTTTTTGTTTGTTATACTTTACAATAATCACAGAGATTTTTTGAGTTAATTTAAAACTTTTATTTTTAAATTTTACAGGAAAAACACTGACAACCATTTGCTAAACAAAACAAAACAGAATATTGGGTTTCATGTTTTTTCTGATTCCCATGACACCCCTGGCAAGACTACACATGAGAAAGATACAGTGGTATCCAGTCTGTCTTTGTTCCCAGCAACAAACACCCTTTTTCTTTTCATATGTTAGTGGTGGGGTTGTTGTAAAGAAATGTCTTGGTGGAGACAACAGATATTGCTAAATCCAGGTATCCCCTACTCCCTCCATGTTCCAACATATCCTACATAGACTGACTCAAAGCTCTGTCACTGTACTCGAGATCTTACACACCACAAAGAGGTGACCTGAGTCTAGCATACAAGGCATCCTCCGACCCATTACTGATGGATTTACTGCACCTCAGCATGTCAAACGGCATCAGAAATACTCAGTTTAGGGATCCACATCTCTTGTGCAATATGAACAGAATGGTTTGAAGGGACAGGTATCTGTCACAGAGGATACCACTGCTGTGGAACAGACTCTCCATCCACTTAAAACAAAGTTTATCCCTGTCCATTTTCAAGTGCAACTTAGATCTATGGCTGGGAAACAGAAAAATATCCCCAGGACTACCCCCTGTACTATTAATGGACAGATGCAGCTCATAAGTGTTTTATCCCATGCATGGGTCCCTTCAAATTATCTATAGTATGATCTCCACTTTTTCTCATTAGGGGTACTATATAATTATTGATCATGGGATGGGTAAGGCCCATCTGTAACCAAATGGGATTGGTAAATTTGAGCATAAAAAGGGAAATTAGCTAGGCTTAAAATGGCCCAGAAGGCCAGCTAGCCTAGTACTTACCTATGAACCTATGATTATCTATACCCAAGCTTCCCCAGTTCAGATAAAACCAATACTGAGGCAGCTAACTTACTTCTAGATACTTCAAATCCTGCTAGTAAGTGTTCTAAATCATAAGAGGCTTTTACCAAGAAAATGCATCCAGGAGGTAGTTTTGCAATAAAAGCTTTAATTGCTCATGTTTATGATTCAGTGCTAGGTAGCTTTAAGTTAGATATTATGTTTCTTCTATACAAACCATGTCTGTATGACTCAGATTTATACTTTTGAAAACCACTGGCATCTGTTCTAGGTTAAATCACCATGTGTACACAGTTACTTTCTTATCCCTGTTTCTCCTTGACATGTTAATGTAGTTGCAGTTTTAGATAGAAGGCAAGCATGGATAAAAAACAAACCTTATTCAGAAAATAATATGACGACTTTACTCTTGATTCAGTTTTCACTCATATCTTATTTTACTGAAGGGGCACATTATTTTATCTGTGAATCAAAAGGCAGTGACAAGGAATCCATGTTATGTGCATATCCATCATTTAATTAGTCTTTTGTCTTTTCTCTTGTCGTCTTCTTCTTCATCTTACTTTGTTTATAGAAACAAAAAATTCCAGTTATTCAGTTGGATTACTGTTTCTTAAACCTCTTCTGTTAAGGATAATCTCAGAATCCATTTTTGGTGGGGGTAAATCATTTAAATGTAAGACTATTTTTCAAAATCTATTCTCTTTCTCCTTGGACAATTAAAATGCCTGAAATGATTCTCTTGCACCATATTCTAATAGGCCAGAATGTACCCTTTTAGAAAATCTCTGTTTTTAGCAGCCTGCTCTCACTAATTGTCATCATTTGTCAGCTGCGTGCAAAATATATCAGTGCTAAAGAAATATGCATCTACTGTCTTTGAACAAATCTCTGTTACCAAGGAGATATCCTTCACTAAATTATAAGCTAGCAAAGACAGCATTAGAAAGGGTACCTTCCTTATTCCATCAGGGTGGGGGGTATTTCTTAAGATTGGGTGCTCCCTGTTCCAAAAATGCTGTCACAGAGATCACTTTAGACTTTTTGGTCATGAACAGGACCTTGAAATTAGAAAAACTCAAAACGGTAATTCATTGTTGTTAATTCTGTTGTTCCAGGGGAACCACAATGCCCATTTTTGACCAAAAAGATAACTTTTTTGTATACTTTTGCTAATCATTGCAGAACAGGAATGCAAAGTCAAGAACTTTAGTTTATCTAGTTTTTAAGAATAACAGTTTTCAACTTTAGAGATATAATAAGTCCCGGTCATGTTCTATGCAGTCTGCCTTCTATCTCCTTTCATGGGACTACCCCCTCCCCACCTCATTCCTATCAATGCAACATGGATAATTAGCTGGATAATGCACTCCCTCCAGCTGGTGATACCTCCATCATCCTTCATTCCCTTACCATGCTTCACCAAATATCCCCTTTCCTTCCTTGTGTTGAACTTGTCATGTCCAGTCCTTCATTACAACCACTGGTGTTTTACTAATTCCTAACTTATGAAATCTAAGTTCCTGTTTATATTCTCTGATAAAAATTCGCACAGTTGCCTGCTCCTACCTTTTATATTTTCACTGTCTGGACCTTTGCTCCTTCCACATCTTCACTATCCTGGACTTGAAACTAATGATAGTACTGATACTACTCCATATCCTTGGACCATCATTGTATTTGTGTATAATCTTCCCATACAAAACTCCTAAGATATGAGAAACCACATATGAAATATCTTGCTTCAGATTTTCCATTAGTTTACTGTCCTTTTACCAGTCTCACCAGCAAAACATATGTCCTAGATTTATGCCCTAAGTGTCACACCCCCAACATCTTTCATCCGTGCTCTTCCACTCTTTCTACAGCCATTTTGGCATGAGAAGCCATCTGTACAAAATGCACATCCATTATTTCCATATACTTATCTGTGCTGAAGTCTTCTAGATCTCACTCACTTTTTGTCTCTGATTTCTGAACCTTCCTGCATAGCTCAATTGCATCACAGTATCTTGATCACAACTATTCAATTTTTTTCCCTTAGATCTGCTAGTTCTCTGCTCTTCTGCACTTTTATTAACTTATTAGTGTAACACTTTAAACTATTCCTGGTGCCAGAAAGTCTGCTCTTCAAACTTTCCCTTAGAACTAGCTGGTTTCTCAGTAGTAGCACTAAAATCACAATCCCCGTAGCTAGCACTTGCTCTAAAACCTGCTGGAAAGCAATAGGAAGCCTTAAACTGATACAAGCACTCAACTCTCCTTGTTAATATGGAGAAATTAATTGTAGTCACTAAACAGCCTATAATTGCAAAGTACCTTGTCAAGGTAAGGGAAACAGCTCTTGTATTTACAAAAGAAACACCGAACCTGGCATGTCCAAGGGTCAGCTTCTGGTGATTTCTCCTGTCCACCTGGTGAATCTGGGCATACTGGGGCAATGCAGCAATTGCCTCATGTACACAGACAACCCTCGCCTCTTACCACCCAACACTACACCTGCGAGAAATGCACTTACATAGCCAAACTAGAAGCAAAGCTCTCTCCACCCAAGATTGTGCTAGACATTCAAGAGGAGAAGGTTAACACCTGCACTACACCTCAAGCAACACATAGCCCTTCAAAACTCAAGCCACCAACATCCACACATAGTAACACTAAACTCACTTATGTGGAGGCCCTTAACATTAACCTGCCCAAGCAACAAGGACCTCTAAAGCTGAAATGCAAACAAACGCCAATCACAACCAAAGTGTCACATAGTTCACAACACCAATATGCCACCCAACAACAGCCCCTAAGGCAAGACAACGTACCCAACACTTTAGTCATAGGTGACTCTATAGTCAGGCACACTGATGTCCCACTCACCAGGCTGAACAAGGAGAAAATTACAGTCAGCTGCCTGTCAGGTGCAGGATCCGCCACATCCTGCATGCACTCAAGTCACTCCACAATAAGCATAAATATGACTGTGTCATTGTCCATGTTGGAGTGAATGACTTGAGACGTTATCTCTCTGGACTACATGAAAAGAGACATGGAAGAGCTCTCAGATCATGTGTCCCAGGCAGGTATGACCCTAGCCCTGAGTGGAATCCTGCCTTCACCCAGAATGATAACACAGTATAAGGACAAAATGATTGGCTTCAACAATTGACTAAGTTTCTGGTGTCATTCAAAGGGGATCCAGTATCTGTCTGCCTGGGATGACATGATCGACAAACCATGATGCTTTGCCAGAGATGGTCTGCACTGTCGCCCCAAGATTCAGGTTACTGGCTAAGGCTCTTGCCACCCCTATAGCGCCTTTTTTAGGCAAGGCTCAAAGGACAAAACCACCACAGTAACAGATATAAGCATGCAAAATCTGAAGGTAATGCTACTCAATGCTAGAAGTCTAAACCTCAAAATGCACTCTCTCGAGGCACTCCTAAAAATGGAGTTATATCTGTATATCATTATCTGTGCAGTAACTGAGATCTGGTTCAAGGCACCAGAGACCACCCCTGCAATACCAGGCTACAACTCTTACCACACTTTTCGGCCACCAAACCAGGACCAAAACACTAAAGGCGGAGGAGTGTCCATATTCACTAAGGATATTCACACCTCCAGGCTAGTTGCCCAACACAGTGCATTTGAAATTCTACAGGTCCAACTAACACTAGGTAAGACTGCAATCTAAATTGTAGCTTGCTACAGACCCCCACCATGCCCCAAGATTCTCACTACACCTTTCTAAACATACTGGAAAATATTAAGATACAACCAAACACCCTAATACTGGGTGATTTCAACTACCCTGCCATTAACTGGGAAAACTACTTGGGTACCAACACCTTTGACCAACAGTTCTTGGATTTCACAAATTCCAATGCCCTGGATCAACTAATCCATAGTCCCACCAGGGGCTCAAATATCCTAGACCTGGTCATTACCAACATGGGAGATTGATGCTCCAAACCAGTGGTCACCCCTTATTAGGTCAGGTTTGACCATAAGCTAATCACCCTTGATGTCCACATCCCACCCCCAACCCCCCAGTAGAAAAACCTCCATAAAAAACTTCTCCAAAGCTAAATTCATGCTACTTTCATGACACCCATGCAGACAGGAACTGAAAGTTCGACTGCTGAATCCAACACTAAGGCACTGTACGAGCACATCCACTCGTGCATGAATCATGCCATTCCAAATAGAACCAAGATGCTCTCCTCCAAAAAAAGGAAGCCAATCTGGCGGTCCCCTACCATAAACAAATTATACAACAGAAGGAAGAAACTGTTGCAGAAAAGAGGACAATCCCAGGATGCAAAGTACTCCCTTACCAGCCTCAGTAAGAAGCTGAGGTCCCTCATAAAATCCCCCAAAGCTAGTTACGAAAATAAAATTGCCAAAGATTCCAAGGGCAACCACAAGACATTCTATAGTTATGTCAATAATCTAAATGGCAATGCTCAGAACTGCTCTGAGCTACAACAGAATGGCATTAAATATACCGATCTCAAGGATATTGCCAATATCCTGGCAGATTTATTCAGTGCCAACTTCACCCCCCCCCCACCCCCTAAAGGGCCCATCTCAATATCAAAAGATTGCCAAATTCTGGAAATCACGGCCACACAGGTAAAAAAATGCACTCTCCAAAGATAAAAATACAGCATCCATGGGACCAGACGACATCCCGGGCTGTGTACTACATGAACTACAAAATGAACTGGCACCTCACCTAACTGTCATGTTTAATCATAGCCTCACCTCAGGCTTCGTGTCCAATGAGTGGCGCACAGCTACAGTTATACCACTCCACAAGGGGGGGATCCACCTTGGATCCTGGGAACTATCGTCCCATCAGTCTGACGAGCCTGATCTGCAAAGCAATGGAACGCATTATCATGGAACTTATAAACAAAGACATTGGCAACCTTCAAACACTGGAACCCACCTAGTTTGGTTTCATAAAGGGCCGATCTTATCTCCTCAACCTGATTGACTTCTTTGACTCAGTCTCCAGAGCAGTGGATGAGGGCAAGGCAGTCCACACAGCCTATCTGGACCTCGCCAAGGCCTTCGACACCATGCCCCACTCTGGAATCATAGATAAACTTACTAAGCTGGCATTAATTCCTGCGTCACTCGATGAGTTGACAACTAGCTTACTGACAGAACTCACACTGTAAAAGTAGCTGACTCAAAATCCATCTCCAGACAAGTGATAAGTGGAGTACCTCATGGTTCAGTTCTGGGACCGTTCTTGTTTGTCATCTACTTTTCTGAAGTACAGGCCAGCACTAAGGGACTCTGGCTAACAAAGTTTGCAGATGACTGCAAACTGGGAGCCATTATTGAATCCCCAAATGATGTGGATATTCTACAAAAGGCCCTTACAGAAACAGATGCTTGGTGCCAGAGCCATGGGCTCAAGCTCAGTGCCAAGAAATGTATAGTTATCCCCTTTGGGAAAAACCATGTACCCATGAATTACTACATAAGTGGCAGTACACTAAACACTGAAAGTGTGATAAGGGACTTGGGGACACAGGTGGACAGTGGTCTCATCTTCGATAACCACATCGCCACAACAATCAGGAAATCCTTCTATGTGGCACACCTCATCACTAAGGGCTTTTCATCCAGAAAAAGGGAGGCCATTGTCCCACTGTACTCATCCCTCATTAGACCCATTATAGAGTACAACGCCCCATTTGGTATGTACCTCACAAGACATCTGCAACAACTGGAATGGCCACAGAAATACCTCACTAAAAGAATCACAAGCCTAAAGCAGATGCCCTATGCTGACCGTAAAAAAAAACCTCCAGCTATACTCTGCCGCATATCACCTACTCAGAGGCGATCTCTGCTTAACATACAAGGCCATGTCAAACCCATAACTGTTGGTCATGCTACACTTAAAGAAATCCCAATCCCTCAGAGACACACGGTCCAGGGATCTAAACCTGGTCATCCCAATGAACAAAACATGCCGGAGGATAGGTTCCTAATCCAGAGACTCCCCATACTCTGGAATAGACTGCCCATACATGTCAAGCTGAGCGCCTCTTTGGCCATCTTCAAAAGGAACCTTGGCGATTGGATGGGAGATAAGAAATTCACCCTGGGGATCACGTCAGTCACCCTTCTAGACAGGGGACCAGGGAAGTAAATATTCCTTGAAGAAATAGCCAGGGAATTGTCATGGCTAGGCTTATATGGGCCCTAGAGATGATAGCCTAGTACCAACCTATGAATTATTTATTTAGTATGAGGGATTCCATCCTCATATGTTGTCCGACTAATGCACTTAGGCATTAGGTAGCCTGGCATATAAAGCTTTCCCAGGTTACTAATCCTTCACCCTTGATTTGTTCATAAATTTTCTACTTCAGATGTCTTGCTGCTTTGTAAAGCCAATTACTTTTGAGAAATAATCTCAGATTACATTACTGAAAATTGTTATCTTTGTGGTAATTTTTCTAAACTGCTGCTTCTTTTGCTTTCATTTGCCTGTGTACTTGTTCCCTTGAGCTTCTCATCTATAGATTAGTTCATGTAATTGACATTTTTTTAATTTTTCTCATTTTAAGCTTACTTCAACTTCCTTCCCTAGGACTTGGATGTTTTCTTCATCTCACTCTTCCTCAGTGTATTTTTTTGTCTTATTTTGTGAACTCATTTGTTGTTTTTCATCTGCTCACTTTAGGTTGGTACAGTGTGTGTGTGTGTGTGTGTGTGTGTGTGTGTGTGTGTGTGTGTGTGTGTGTGTGTGTGTGTCTGTGTGTGTGTGTGTGTGTGTGTGTGTGTGCGCGTGCGTGTGTGTGTGTCTGTGCGCGCGCGTGCATTGTTTAATTTAAAAATGGAAAACAAAACATTTGGAAAGTATAAATATAATCATAAAATCTTAAAACATCACCACAGGACTAGCACCCACTGTGTTTTGTTTAGAAGAATATTTTCATTCTGTGAGTGACACTTATAAGGCTTTGACTCTGTAATGTTGTGAGGGAAAGAAAATTTTGAATTGAAATAGTTTAAAATGCAGGAAGGGCTTGCTCAGTCAACATGTGGGGCTTAGCCTGTTGTTGTTGTTGGAGATTCTCCCAGACATAAGAAGAAACAGAAACTTAAGTCTGGCAAACATCTTTAGGTTCTCAACTAAAAAAGGCAACATTAATGATGATGTTCGTTTTGATAATCTGTTGTTTTGATTCCTACTTTTATAGCTTAATGTTATATCTGAAAAGTCTTCTGTTAAACTTGTGAAGCCTCTGGCTTGACTTTTCTGTTTCATCAAGAGGCCCAGTGTATCAGAGGCTGGAGACTACTGTCAGCAAAATGTAAGTCCATCTCCATCAAACTATGATCTGTTTGTGTAAGCCTTCATTAGAGCCCAGCAAAATATGTCTTCTGTCTACCTCTGCTGGTTTTCAAGTGGATTGAGCCATTTTCACCCAGCTATTCTCTGCAAGGTCATCTTGTTTTTTTCTCACAGGCTGCTGTGATCCCTTCACCAGCCCTAAGGAGGCTGGACTTGAACCAAGATGTGCCACTGTTGATACTGGGAGAAGTTTAAACATCGAGCATGGTCTTGACCTTAGGATTACAGCCTTCAACTTCAAAAGAAAAAACTGATGCCAACTCTGCTGTCAGTGTAGGTGATGGGACCACTGGCTCCAGTGTAATGGGATGGGCCTTTGGGTTTAAGCATATGCTAATCCTGTTGACATTGATATGCCTTTGATCAAGCTAGCCTTCATGCCTTCTGTGCCATGGCCTTTGATGTCAGACTTGCAGTCAAAGGGTTTGTAGAACCTGGTGTAGGAAGGTGGCTCCTTACTGTCGTGCTTAGTACTGAGCCTGTTAGTTTTGGTGCCAACCTTGGTATAGATGAGCTTTTGACAGTTGGGAGCAATGCTTGTGACCTCAAGTATTGCACTGATTTTGATTCTGGCACCCACCATTGGCACCTGCAGCCCTTACAATGCCCGTCTGTTTTGAACAAATATTCAGGGTCTCTTTGTATGAACACTTAGCATCCACCTCAATCAACAGCATAATAGAGGGTCCATAATTCTCATGCATAGCCTCTACACAGTAGCTGGATCTAGTTTTGTTTTCTCATCATCACTGCACCTGATACTTGCAAGGCCTAATATCAAACATACATGCAAGAATAGGTGTTTTTACTCACTTGTGAAGTATCCTACTCCAAATATCAAAGCCAAAGAAAGCACAGATTCCTCTCCATGTAACCCCAAGTTTGGGGACATTTTATAAATGATAGCAGAGAGAGAAACTGAATGCAGAGCTGACTGTCTCTGTGATGAACACTCTGCAAGAGGCATTCTGATCCCCAGTAGATAAAATGGTAAAACTGCCCACAACAGCAGCAAAGAAAAGTCATGATGTGGTAGCACCTGTCCAAAGGAAGCCACATATGATCCTCCAGCCTCTCAAGAAATGGTATTGTTGGACAAAAACCTCCCAAACCTGGTTCTGTTTTGGCTGTAACTGTTTCTAAAAAGACCAGAGTGTTGTCTTCAGCATACTTTATCAATATGATGTGGTTTGTCTTCTGCTGCATTGAATTTGTAAATATTGTGTACAGCACTGATTAGAGAATTGACCATGAGTGTACACCAGTGTTTGTGATATATAAGTTAGACCATGCATTTTGCCATTTTCTTGTTGAAAATATGATTGGAACCAGTTTAGTGTTGTTTTGTTGCAAGCATTCCATGTAGATGTTGGTGATTTATATCAAAGTCTAAGAATGTGGCAGATGTTGACAAATCTACATTTTTGCCCCCCTACACCCCCCATTTTGGGGGCTACACTCCCCACACCCCCTTCAGATTATGTATACCAACTCCGAGATTGCACTACAGTGGGGAAAAGGGTAAATACTCTGATCCCCACTGTACCGTGATCTACATAGAACTGGTTCAAAGAGGAATTTACCTTTTTCCCCACTGTGCAATCTAAGAATTAGTATATATAATTTGCAGGGTGTAAGGTGTAGATTTGTTTGTTCCTAT
Organism: Protopterus annectens; assembly: GCF_019279795.1. Taxonomy (NCBI): domain Eukaryota; kingdom Metazoa; phylum Chordata; order Ceratodontiformes; family Protopteridae; genus Protopterus; species Protopterus annectens. The sequence continues at coordinate 284,742,255 of NC_056731.1, forward strand.
ATATATATATATATATATATATATATATATATATATATATATAAAGTTAGATAAACTTAACTAATTTCTTCTTGTCTTCTGGTGTTGGTACAACTTTTTGGGTGAGCTAGTTATATTCTAGCTTACTTAACTACTGTTGGCTATGGTTATACTGGCTATTGGCATTCCATTGTTGCTGGTTGTTGACTCAGGTAAATCAGTGGAGAAGGTCATCTAAAAATGTGCCCTCTGTGGCCACAAAATCTCTGTATGGTGTACCTGGGTCCAGGTCATCTTACAATGGACTGCTCTATCTACAGGGCCTTTGGGTTTTATTCTGTAGGTGAGAGAAAGAACAAGCTAATAGTAAAAGGTTTGCATCCTGTTGATACTTCTTAAGATAAAGACCAAGAAAGTGATAAAGAAAAGAGTTGAAATTGGAGGGAGAAAGAGAAGGAGAAAGAAGGGGAAAAGAGAAAATTTGAGGAACCGGGTGATGTTTCATCGCTGAAGATCTTCAAGCTGGATCCTCAGCATCCACTGTCAGTATCGACCAGTAAATTATTGTGTACTACAAAACTATTAGGTGCCTTGATTGTTTCCTGGCAATATCATTGGAAACTTTGATAAATCCTCCAGTAAGTGAAATTACTTCATGTCTTGATGCTTATTTCATCTCCCTCAAATGGAAAAGAGTTAGTCATTGTAATGTAATGCTGCTGTAGTCATTATTTTAGATTTCTTAACCACATGTAGTAAATTCTGTGATCCCAGGGTTCACTAATTTTGATCCCCTGTTCATTTTCTAACTTCAAAATGATTCATTTAACTTTGCTGACTTTAAACTCAATGGCGACTTTATTTAAAAAAAAAAAAAGTCTTCGGATTGCATGCAGAAAAGTTATCTGATAATGTTTGTCATCTATAATATGCACTTATATCTTATTTACAATTTGTTGTTCTTTTTTTTACTAAATGGATTTTATATATAGTGCTACAGAATTGTTTTCTTTTGTACTATACTTTATGTTTTCAACATATTGCATGTTCTTCAGCTCTTCAAAGTTTTGCACAACAAGAGGAAGAAAATTATTGAATCCCTTCAGCATTTCTAATTTGTTTGAGTTCCTGCTTTGATGACAAAGACAGACCTTATGCTTTAGTTTTTACATATCAATGTACGGTTTTCAGTGGATTCCTTATATTGTATTTTCAGGAGCTGTGCATATAGTCATCGGATATTTCCGCAGTAAAAAAACTTGATATTACTTTTGTGATTCCTCTTACTTCCTTTTGTTATATCCTACGATTTCTTATGGTCTGTAGCACTGTAACAATTATGCCTAGATCTAGCCTTACACAAACGAAGACCTGGTGGATTGCCTATATGATATGCAGTAGTGTTGTTGCTATGTTGACAAGCTGTTTTTATGCTGTTAATTGCATTTAAAATTACCTTTGTATTGAAATTTGGTAATGTTTTTGCTATAGAAGTTATGATTTTTCTGTTATTGTGATGGAACAAAAAGCTAACAGTTTTCATTTTTAGCTCATTTTACATTAATCTGTATTTTTGTTAAATATAATTATACACAGTTGATTCATAATCTTCATCTGTTTTAAAGTAGAGCTAAAATAATTTTCTAATCAGTGTATGGCTGACACTTGGGCACATGAGCATGTCTTTCAACATTTCATTGATCTGTTGTTCTTCTGAAATGTGAACATTGTTGATAATTAGAATATCTTTAGCATTTGCTATTTGTTGCATTTGTTAATAATTGCTGATAGGAAGCTGGCTCATAAACCCAGTCCTATGGCATAAGGATAAAGCCCTGCCTATGACCAAAGCTGACTCCTGTTCAGTTAACACTATGAGTGCTGGGTGTTACTGGTCAAGTGATAATGGGAGTGAGAGGCTAATACCCACTTGCTCATCCTGGGAGAAGGGTAGTAGCTTGCATTGCTGCTTTGGTGATACTTGCAGGAGTGTAGATGTACTGCCCACAGCACTGAGCCAGGCATGCTTATGCAAATCTATGTTGTAGTTTTTCACCATTTATGAGGAGGTCGGCATGTATGGTAGCATGCATATGTCCCCTGTGAGCAGCTGTTATACTGTTCACAAGCCCTCAATGTAGAGGAGTTAGGTATGGAGACCTGATACATTGAGTGGCTAATGATTTCCTTTTCTGGTTTTCACGTCTTTCACTTCAGAGTGGTCCATAGGGCTTTCACCTCTCAGAAATGAATGGGTCAAATGAGTGGCTGGGAGGGTAGAGCTAGATATCCCATTGGGTATGGGAATAAAAAAAAAAAAAAAAAAAAAAAAAAAAAAAAAGAAATCTGGCTGACACACTGTGAATGCCATTCCTCCTCAATTACTCTTCATTTGGGAATCTTCAGCTTTTAGGTTTTTTAGCATCATAACTACTCCCGTGATGAAAGTCTAATTTTAAAAGTTACCTTAGATCATACCTGAAGATATGCAGTCCTAGTTTAGTGTATTTAACTTCTTAAAATGATGACCAAACGAGTAACATATTCAGCTGTAAGAACACCCTTTTTAAATCTGAAGAATATGTAACACAACATGAAAGCAGATCAAAATGGAAATGTAATTCTATATAAAATTGTTTAGTCTTCCAATTAGCAAGTATATTAGCAATTCACAATAGTCAGAGTAATAGTAAGGCAGAGGAAGTAGAATAATAACTGCTAATACCTTTGTTTACATGATGTGAGTGTGCATTCTTCTTGATAAGGTGCTGCTGTTTCTTCATAATCTGTGAAAGTGTCTTTCTGAATGATTCTTTTATTATTATCCATAGCATCTGCAGGAATTTCTGTGTCACAAAGAAAACTACGACAAATCAGTGATCCCATCCAACAGATACTAATTCAATTACACAAAATCATCTATATTACACAGGTATGTATACTATTATGAACAAGTCTGTTTCTGTTGTTTTTTTTGTCATTGTTATCTTCCATGTTCAAAAATTAGAAACTAAATTTTCAAATATCTTAATCCGTTGTTAGTTTGCAGAAGACAATAGTTTGTAACTGCTGTTTCCAGTATGAGTTAATATAAAGAGATACTTCTTCGAGAGGCATTTTAAAAGGTCACATAATAACTTACATAATTATAATGTTAACAAAATTTTGTATTACTTTTAATTAGCTGAACATGTCTTGGAATGGCTTTAGAAACATGACCACCAAATGCATACAAGCCTGAAAATTACTGATAACATTTAATAATAGTCCTTGAAATATATGTTGGAAAAAAATATATGTAACATGATATAAAACCTGACTATATTTACATATTTTTCTAGCTCAGATTTCATTTGTTTGATTGCAGTGCTGTTTCTTTTTTAACATAGCATTATTACACTCTCAATCAAGCAGCAGCAAGTATCCAAATGTATCAACATATCACAGTCATTTATTATATTGAATTTATATATTTTTTCATACACAACATTTCAAATTATTGACCTTTTTTCCAACCAGTTGCCTACATGCCCTTTACTACTCTTATTTTTGTGCCATTTTCATTTTTCCCAACATTTCTTTCTTCTCCATCATTGTGATCCCCGTTGAGAAGATAATAGTCTTACATATTCCATTTAGGGGTATGCATCTTTTTCTTTACCCTAACAAGCCCCTTCCTTCAATCTTATGCAGTTTATAATTCCTAGCACATCTTCCAAAGTCATTCTAAACCTTCATTTCTACTTTCTGTTTGAAACTTCATTTTGCAGTTAACCTAATTAAAGTTAACAAGGCCTTCTTATGTCCTGACATTTTAGCTCCCATACTGCAAAATAGCAGTATCCATCCCTTGTTCCCCCAGAATTTACCCTGTCATTTTGCAGTGCATCTTTAACCTCTGTCAGCTCTGCTTGTTCACCCAAAACATGTGTCTAGTTCTCCACTTAGTAATCATATACTTACAATAATTACTCTGAAACTGAGGGAAGATCATTTTCAGTCTGTTCAGTGTATAGAAATATTTTTGTAATCATGTCTATGCAAATACCCTAAAGCGTCATGATTTGGGCACATATTTCAAAGCCCTGTGCACTATCCCCCTGTAATCCTTTGTAATTTGTACATCCAAACTTTTCTTCTCTATCACATCTATCATCAAGTATAATACCCCTTTGGTATACATAAATCCAAAGATATCATTTAACTGGAAAGGCCCCAAAGATTTCTTGCTGAAAAAAATGTAAAGGCCTTGTACTCAGTTGCCTACTAGTTGTTCCAACATGACACATAAGTCTCACATTCTGAGCCATGAAAGACTCAGTCTTGTTTGCCTCCTATTTCCTTGCAAAAACAGTGGCTATACAAATACTTGGACAAGGGACTTAAAGCTACACCAGCAAATAAACAAGACATATGGCAGGGATAGATTCCTAACTCAGTATATTCCCAGCCTGTAGAATAAATTACCACAAGTCAAATATAGTTCTACTCTGGCTACCTTTAAGGCTAATCTTGACAATTGGATGGATGGGCACAGATTTACACCAGGATTATCATATTCTGCCCTGCTTGATTTGAAAGATAGGCACTATTAAGTGCTTGAAAATGGTGGCAAGACTTTTTGAGTGTGTCTAGTTAAATGTGTGGATGGCTAGGCATCTTGTTTTCCCAGTGATCACTTGCCTGGCATTGTTCCTGTTTTCTGAATCCCACCTGAGTTCTTCTGATTGATTGATTCTTATAATTATCACGTGTAATTGATTTTTTATAATGATCATGTATAATTCTGTATACCATACTATTTATCATCTTTTCTCTAGCCCTAGCTGTTCTCTGTTGAACCAAAATATTTCACTGAGGTGGCATCTTACCTATCACTCCTACCTCTTTCTCATTCTCTTTCTCTTGGTCTATATTCTTCTATTATTTTCTGACAGAGGAGCAGGTCTCTTTCATGAAATCCAAACAGTTGTTTCACTTCTTCCAATTCTCTTAGGTCTCCTCCTCCAGATGATTTTATCCCAGTATCTCAGTTCCATGTTTGACTTCCTCCATTTACTTCCTGCTGTTCCTTAATTCCAGTCTATTCCATTATTTTGGAATCATATCAATAAAATCTCCTTATTACATCTCTTCACTAGTTTATTTTTCAGTGTACTATCGTCCACTTTATATACATAATGTTCTGTTTTGTTGCTGTTGTTTTTTTCTCCCCAAATACCTCCTTCCAGTAAAGCAATCTCTCATTATCTCTAGTAGCTCCTCCTTACCTTATCATCATCCTATCTTTCTATTTTGGTTTGTTTCCCTTGACGTATATGTAAGAGCCTTCCTTTCTGAGTAACTAAAACAATAATTGCTATATATCTGTTTGTTTAAAGTCTGCAGCTGTATTTTTCTGCATGTTTATATTCTCTGCAAATTGAATTCCTCTTACAACTGTAATTACTGTTCATCTGCTTGTTTTGTTCATTTACTTGTTTGCTGCACTTGAAAAACACTAGCATAGACTAGGTGCAGGTTTTTGATGAATTTAGTAATGTTTGTGACCTTTGGAACGTCTAAAACAGTTAATATTTTGTCTGGAGAGCCCCACCCCCGTGCCCTTGTGGGAGGAAAGTACAGTTTGGAGTAACCTAGCTATAGTTACTGTTGCAAGGCTCTGTTTAGGGCATTTTGATTGGATAATTTGAATGTTGGCTGTTTCCTACTTTTCTGCTTTAATAAGCCTCAGTTTGAACCAGTTTGTGCTTGTTTGCTCAAATCTGCAGTGAGTTAGGCCTTCTGCCCTTGCTCTACTGTTTCTCAAATACTTGCTGGGAGACTTCAAAAGATAAGTATTATTTTTAACTGTTTTCTGCACTTTCTGATTAACCAAAACAATATTTGCTGCATATCTGTTTGTTTAAACTGTGCAACTGTATTTTACTGCATTTCTAGATTGTTTGCTAAGTGAATTCTTCTTACAACTGTAATTACTGGTCATCTGCTTGTTTTGTTCATTTTGCTTGTTTGTTGCACTTGAAAAAACAGTAGCATAGACTAGATTCAGGTTTTGCTGAATCTAGTACTGTTTCTGGCCTTTGGAGCTTGTAAAACAGTTAATCTTTTGTGTGGAGAGCCCCCCCCCCCGTGCCCTCATGGGAGGAATATACAGTTTGGACTGATCTAGCTAGAGTTAGTGTTGCAGGACTGTGTTTAGGGCGTTTTGATTGGATAATTTGAACTTTGGTTGTTTCCTGTTTTTCTGCATTAGTAAGCCACTATTTCAACTGGTTCGAGCTTGTTTGAGCCTGTTTGTGTATTGCACAGTATCCCAAACTACTGCGAGGAGAGATTGCAGGTTACAGGTGCCAGCTTTCTAGCCTCGCAAATATTACCTAAACCAGAGCTCTTCACACCTAAACCTACTAATACCTGCCCCTTCTGTATTCCCTCTTCAGTTGTTATAGCCAGACCAAGATTATTTTGAGGACTATGAACTCTGAGTTTCCCCTCCTCTTCTCCTACCAGCCTGGTTGGCATGGGTCAACTGAGGAAGTGTAGCAACTGCCTCATGTACACTGACAACCCCCTACTTCTAAATCATTCCTGTACCATTTGTGAGAGATGTACCTACATTATGAATCTGGAATCACAGCTCTCTGGCGCAATATAGAGCAAATCAGAGTGGGTTGTTAGCCTACCAACCACAACTCCTACTCATGACATACAGCATACACAGAGACCAACATATGCGGAGGTGCTCACAAAAAATCTACTTAAACACCAGAGACCTCCAAAATACATACATACTAAACTAACCATAACACCCAAAACACACAGTACACATAATGACACGAGCACAAATGTCTCACCATCAAAGCTCATAAGGCAATGCACATCCACTCCAAATAGCTTAGTCATAGGAAGTCTCTATGACTTTATAGTGAGACACACAGACATCCCCTCATCAGGCTGAACAAGGAGAAAATCATGGTCAGCTGTCTTTCTGGTGCCAGGATTATTCAGCTCACACAGACACTCAAGTCTGTCAACAACAAGTACCATTTTGATTCGGTCATAGTATATGTTGGTGTAAATGACTTGTGACATACTTCCCTGGACTACACAAGGAGAGACATTATTGAGCTCTCTGATTATGTGTCACAGGCAGGTATGTCCCTAGCCTTGAGCATCATATTACCCTCACCTAGGATGATACGACAATATAAACAAAAAAATCATTGACTTTAATAATTTGCTTAGTTTCTGGTGTTATTCTAAGGGGATTCAGTTTCTGTTAGCTTGGGATGACATGATTGATAGACCTTAATGCTTTGCCAGAGATGGTCTTCATCTGTCACCCCTGGGATTTTGGCGACTGGCAAAGGCTCTTGCCACCCCATAGTGCCATTTTTAGCAGTGTCACAAGGACAAAATTCCTGATGTACAAATTTTATCAAAAAACAACCTCAAGGTTATGCAGTTAAATGCTAGGAGTTTTAGCATCAAACTGCACTCACTGGAAGCAATCCTCACCTTGGAAGATGTTACCATCTGTGTAGTGACGGAGACCTGGCTCAAGGCAATGGAGAGCACCCTAGCTATAGTGGGTTACACCTCCTACCACATGTTCAGATGACCAACGGAAAGCGTGAAAATTAAAGGAGAGGGTGTATCAATATTCATTAAAGATAAATACACCTCCAGATTGGTTAAACAGTATGATTCCCTGGAGACACTTCAAGTGCAACTAACTGTTGGTAGGACACCTATTCAAGTCATTGCCGGCTGCAGGACCCCCTCCATGAATCAAGATACCCACTCTGACTACTTGGATCTACTGGTATTCATCAAGATACATCCAAACACTATGGTTCCAGGTGATTTTAATTACCCATCCATTGACTGGGTAAATTACTCATGCTCAAACTCACTTGCCCAAAGGCTCCTCGAGTTCATTAACTCCAATGCCCTGGACCAGCTGGTGGACACCTCAACTAGGGGTTCCAACATCTTGGATCTGGTGCTTACCAATATGGGGTAATGATACCACATACACTAAGCATGTGGACATAGCCAACCTGTTAGTCAACAGGTTCTGTGAAAACTTCACTCCCCTATCCCCAGCACACATACTCCATGACATTCCTTCCATCTGTCCCCCACCTTGTATCTCCAAGGTTGTAAATGCCCTCTCTAAGGCCAAAAACACAGCATCTGTGGGACCTCATGATAACATCTCAGGCTGTATCCTGCATGGGCTCCAACAAGAATTAACAACACCATTGGGTACTCTTTTCAATCATAGTCTAAGCACCAGCTTCATCCCAGCTGAATGGAAAATGGCCACCGTTATCCCCTTGCACAAGGGTGGTGCTTACACTGACCCCGGGAACTATAGACATATTAGCCTGACTAGCCTTATCTGCAAGGTCATGGAGTAAATCATCATGGACTTCATCAACAAAGATATAGATAATCTCCATACACTTCATCCTACTCAGCTTTAATTTGTCAAGGGGAGATCATGCCTGTTAAACCTGGTAGAATTCTTCGAGGCAGTCACCAGAGCCATGGATGAGGGGAATACTGTGCATACCTTTACTTGGCCAAGGCTTTTGACACTATTCTCCACTCAGGCATTATTGACAAACTCACCCAGCTAGGTGGGTTGCTAACTGGCTCACCAATAGAACCCATGCAGCAAAAATAGGGGACTCCACCTCCAACAGTAGACGCGTAACCAGTGGTGTTCCACAGGGATCAATCCTGGAACCTCTATTGTTCAGAATCTATTTCTCCAAAATACAAGCAAAAACTAAAGGTCTCTGGCTGACAAAGTTTGCTGATGACTGCAAACTGGCAGTGGTCATAGAATCCCCAAACAATGTCAACATCCTACAAGAGGGTCTTATGAAAACAAATGATTGGTGCCAGAGTCATGGCCTTAAATATATTATCATCCCTTTCATTAAGAGTGATGTTCCTGCTAACTACCACATCAATAGAAAAACCCTAAACATACACTCAGTGGTGAGAGATCTGGGCACACAGGTTGACAGCAACCTTACCTTTGATCACCATGTCTCCACATGGTAAAAAGGGCATTATATATTGCTCATCTCATAAGTAAGGGCATTGCTTACAGAAAAAAAGAAGTTATAATCTCCCTGTACTCTTCCCCCTTAAGGCCAATAATTGAGTACAACGCCCCTTTTGGTATGTACCTTTCCAGGCACCTGCAGCAATTGGAGAGACCACAAAAGTTCCTCATGAGCAGAATTCAATGTATTCAGCATTTGTCCTATGTGGATCAGCTGAAATCTCTGTCACTTTACTCCATTTCATACAGACTACTTAGAGGTAATCTCTGCCTTGCATATAAGGCAATCTCTGACTCGGCTTTATTGGAAATGCTGCATATCCGTAAGTCCAATGGCTCACAGGTTACTCGCGCTAAAGACCTTAACCTGGTATGTGACATTAATGGAACCTGCTGGAGGGACAGGTTTGTCTCCCAGAGGTTACTGCACCTGTGGAACAGACTTCCAATTCATGTTAAGCAGAGCACCATTTTTGTCCCTTTTCAAGCGCAATCTAGATGATTGGATGGGTAATCTTAAATTCTCCTCAGGGGCTCCACTTGTGTCTCTCTTGGACAGGGGCAATAGATGCTGATCATGGAAACAAGGGCAGAAGTTGGCTAGGCTTGTAAGGGCACCCCTATGGTCATTAGCCTAGTAACTTCCTATGATCCTATGAATTGTGTAGCCATAAATTATTCCTTTAAATCATGCAACCCCATGTGCCCTTGCTCCATTGCTTGGATCATCTTATCCCAGTTAACCTTAGGTGTCTTCCCTTCGCAAATAAAGTTCCTTATTCATTTCTTGACATCATTTATCATTTGATTGATATGCCTGACCACCACAGAGAATCAAGGGAACTAAAAACATTTTCACTGCATGTATCTTACTGTTTAGATCCCCAGTCACGAATTTCCACTCCCTTACCTTTTGGATCATCTTCTGCTTAGCTTCCTCCCAGATCTCCTTTGCCACTGCTAGTAATTGTTTCATAAGCAGTATTCCTAGGAACTTAGTTTTTCATGCCCCTAAATGTTTGGGAAATGTTGGACTAATTCATGTATGGGAGACACATCCACAGATATGGCTTTTGTTTTATCTTATAACATGAAAACATTTGGAACTGTCTCAAAATATTCAATGTAAGGACATCTTTTTTCTGGATTTTTGCCAGGTAGATTATTATATCACCCACAGACAATGCTATTTATTCTTGCCACCCCTTCAACTCATAACTTGGGATGATTGCATCTCTTATTTTCATTACTAATGGTTTTATATATATATATATATATATAATCTATATATATATATATATATCTATATCTATATATATATATATATATATATATACACACACACACACACACACACACACACACACACACACACACACTCTGTAAGCAACACTTGGGAAAAAGGGCATCCCTATCCCTGCCTTTTTTCCAATAGATGAACACCCCACACTTTTACCCTTGCTTCTGACCATGTGTGTGTCTTTTTTATTAATTCAATTATTTGAGTAGAAAGTGCTAATTTATCCATTACCTTCAGCATAAATTTCCTGACTAGTCCTATAAATACCTTTCTCCACATCCAGATTTACCATCTTTACTAATATTTTTGTCCTCTACATCCTTCATCAGAGTTGTATTAATAACATCAAATGTTTATCTCCTCTCTGAAAATAGACACTGATCTAGGTCTATCAATTTTTGCAACACTTTTGCTAAACTTTTAGCTAGTATAGATGTAAATGTTTATAGTCATGATTGAATATTGAAATAGAACTATGCAAGACTGAATTTGAAGGATTTTTCATACTTTAGGTAAAACTACCAACACTGCTGTCTTCCAGGATGCAGATTATCTTCCCCCTTCCAAGACACTACTAAATATTTGCTTTCTTTTTATGGTATTCCTCCATCTTCCAGATTTCTAGAAGCATACCATCCAGCTTTGGTGACTTACATGTAGTTTGACTACCCGTCATCATTTCTATTTTTCCTCTATATTTCAAATTAATTTTTGTCCCTCTAGCACCACCTTCTTTGGCAAGCCTTTGTTTACCATAAAATTCTCCAACAAGCTTCTGTCCTAATCAGATCATTTATTTATTTTGTAAAACTGTTCATAAATACCATGAATATTTCTCTAATTTCCTCAGGGTCTCTTGTCATTTTTCTGGACTTAGGATCCCTTTGCTTTACTACCGCTCTCTCCACTTTCTGTTCTCTAGCCTCTGCACTAAAAGTATTTGTGCTTTATGGTTATTGTTATAGAACAATTGCCTGGATGCCTCTTTTTCTGTGCTCATGCATATTGTCCAAATCTTCTTCTTCTTCTTATTTTGGCTTTTCCCAGTTAGGGGTCGCCACAGTGGATCACTTGTCCGCTCATGATTGGCAGTGGAGTTTTACGGTGTCAAGTTGCCAGCCCGGCGCCCAACATTCCACAGAAGGCACACACATGCATGCACTCATGCTTAGGGCCAATTTAGAGTGTCCAATCCACCTACAGCATGTCTTTGGGATGTGGGAGGAAACCGGAGCAGCTGGAGGAAACCCACGCGACCACAGGGAGGACATGCAGACTCCGCACAGAAGGCACCCCAGCCGAGGATCAAACCAGAGAACCCCTTGCTGTGAGGTGACAACGCTAACCGCTGCACCACCGTGGCCGCCCTAATGCATATTGTTCAAATAATCTTTGATATTCTCTTGGCCTCTCTCAATTGTCATAATTCCTCATCAGTGAGGTTCTCTACATTATACTGCAGTGTTTTAACCCTCACCAAGTGTTTTATTACCTGTTTCTCAGATTTCTCTTTCCATTATTTTAACCAGGGTTCTAAAGTCCCCCTTCACAGCTTGTCAAGCACCAGCTTTCTCTTCTATTTCTTTTTCTGTCATTCTTGTTTCTCAAGTCTTGTCTGCTACCCACTCATTAAATGCCTGCCTTTTCAATAAACAAGTAGGGAAATGCTAATGCCTGTCTCTTTTCCCCATACTTGGGTTCTTACCATAACCTTTATAGGTGATGATTAGATATTGTAACTGGGTATCCCTCTTCTCCCTCAAGTAAAAGAGCATACTCTTGTTTTATATAGTATCAGTCAAATTTGGCTTATCTGTTGAACCTGTGGGAATGGTAAGTAAGTTTTACTTCAGCTGATAAGGCTTCTACTGCATCCTTCACCCTAATACTTACAGAAATCTCCTTAAGCATCTACTCTGTATAGTAATTTCTCCAACCTTGAGCCCCCTGCACATCCTCATTATTACAAACCGTATATCACCCTCCTCCCATAATTAGGATCCCTTGCTAAAAATGTATTTTTCTCCTCAGTATTCATCTCAGTTGCAAAACTGCAGTCTTGGGTGGGACATATGTGCTCTTCAAGGAGCTTATTTTTCCAAAACAGTATCATCTCACTGCCACAATCCTTCCATGTCCCTTTGTTTTCCTCATCTGTTGACCTTCCTAGGACTGAACAAGGACAAATTGGATTGCAACATGATACTAAACTACTCATTGGACTACCAGGAAACCATCAAAGTCATACTAGACAATTGGTCCATCATCAGAGACAACAGGACTATCGGGCACATTTTTCCCCACACACCAAACTTTACACAAAGGAGATGTAAGAACATCAGAGATTACCTAGGGAAAACTGAGCCAATAGCCACTGCGGTAGGAGGAACATTCCCCCTGTAGTAACCCTCCCTGTGCCTACTGTGGCTACATGAGCCAAAAAAACAGCTTTCACTGTCCCAACAACCACATTGAATTCCCTGCTTGTGTGAGGGAGGACTACAGCACCGAAGGTGTAGTATATGGGGCACAGTGCACCAGATGCAAAGTTTATTTTATGTAGGAAAAATAGTCAGGAGTGGCAAAACACCTGCATGACCTAAGATACCTCAACCTTTCAAACCCTCTTGCTGTACATGAGAAGCATAAAGCAGAACACAGTGTCTTCAATTCCACATCCTCGATCATATTCCCAAAACCAGTTGGATGGTAACCATAATGATTTACTGGAGAAAAAAGAACTAATATGGCAGATTCGTCTAATGTCCAGGAAAAGCAAGACTGAATATAATAGAGTCCATTGTCCCAATCCTCAACTTCAGAAAACTTGACAACAATAAATATCACTAAGGGTTAAAACCATTTTTCACATTAGCTTTCAGCAGCACCAGCTCAGTTGATGGATCAGGTCTATAAGATTTTCTGTTGCCTTGGCTTAAGTTTTGGACTACAAGATTTTATTTTTTTATTATTTTTCCACTGTAGATTTTGGCAAAATTTTGGAATACTTCTTATTATATCTAGTGTACCTTTCTCCTGGCTTTACTTTATACTGGTAGGTCGTTTTATTAAATTCATTTTATTCACTACCCAACTTGTTTTTATTTGAAGTTCTTTATTTGAAACATTTTTTGAAGTGTTTTGTATTTAGCAGTTTCAGTCTTCTCAGTTTTGATTATTAACCAGATTCTATTTACGTGAGCTTATAAAAACTTTATTTGTAACTTTATGTTACTAGTTTCTACTAATTACGGTCTTTACGATTAGATATTGTTTGGGTTGAAAGGGAGGATATCCATTTTACTTTGTGTAGAACTTTGGATAGTAAGTCCCTATTTTCATAGCTAAAGGATATGTACCCCCCATTACTAGCTACCAGCTGGCTTAATTACCACTGAAGCACTCCTAGGGAGTCACGAGGCCAGCTTCCTCATGGTATCTAATGTAATTTACTTAAGCTTTTTTGCATAGTCTGGCTAGATATATTAATGCTAACCATGGTACCTTAGAGCAGAATCTGATTTATTAATGTAGTTCAATTTCTGGTTAGCTGCACGTGGCAAATGAACACACATCATGAATGCCCATATTTAGTAATTTTAATTAATTATTTTGCCTCATTTATCACTTATTCAGGTTAAATACCCATTTTGCTATTGTCATCTTTTATCAGTGTTCAATTCTGTTTCTTTAGAACACCCCTCACTTACTCCCCTGTTTTTAGACAATTTTAGATTGGCGGTTTAGTACTGGAGTTTTAGACCATCTATTCTCGATATCCAAGCAGCGCCACATTGAAACGCTGCATGTCCGATTGTCCTGTTCAGTTGTTATTTTCAGAGTCTTCGGCCCCTCCACCATGTAGTTCCACTAATACTAACTTCCCAGGACATGTTAGGTCCCATGGACAGCTATTAAATGCACAGCGGGTTCCAGCTTTTTGCATAGTTCTCTTTTATCTATTTTCTAACTAATTATATTAAGGCTAAAGTACGGAGTCTGTGTCCCCACTTCACTTCCATTGCTCTGAACAGATTCTGACTGTTGTTTGATTTATTGTTTAATTATTTTTCTGGCTAGCAACTCGTGGCAATCTAACTCATGATCCCTGAGACATTCCCACCAACTGTTGGCTGACTGATAAGGCAAAGAGGTACCACTCTCTAGTGCATTTCCAACCTCTACTGAACATTTTGCCTGGGTATACTGATCTTGTCTGTTTTACTGGCATTAACATATGACTCAAGTCCAAAAGGACTAGGACTTTTACCTAATATGGTTTACATTCCCTTTGTGAGTACACCCTAGTATCTCATCTGTTACTAAGGAACCCCTTTCACTAGTAGTATCATTACCCTCTTCTTTCTCTTGCCCAGTACTCTGCTGAATACCCCCCTTAGTTGCCATCTTTACCAGTCTCACATGTTAAATGCATCTCCTGCAACTTTGTTATTTGTGCCCTATTCCTCCATATGTAAGATAATACTCTCTACTTTTTCTCCATACTTACAAGGCCATTCAAATTCCTGGTTAATATAGAAAATGCGACGATGTTTGTGCTTGATGGTAATCTATTGATGTTGATGTTTATCTATTATGTTAATGGGTTTATACAGTTTATTGGTAAAACTTTCTATGGCATATCAGCACATTATAAAGTAATATTGCTTGAGTTATTGCTACCATTCAGATGTCTAAATGTTGGCTTATTTTGGGTGTGTTCTCGTTTTGTTACTTTTGACTAACTAGTTTCAGTATTCCTTAAATTATGAGGAAGAGGACATTAGTGCTGTAGAGTCAGCATTTACTTCCCCATCTAAAAATAGAGTTTGTGTGTGTGTGTGTGTGTGTGTGTGTGTGTGTGTGTGTGTGTGTGTGTGTGTGTGTGTGTGTGTGTGTGTGTGTGTGTCTGTGTGTGTCTGTGTGTCTGTGTGTCTGTGTGTCTGTGTGTCTGTATGCGTGTGCGTCTGTACACAATAGTTCTGGTCAAGCTTCATTTACTCTTGATAAGGTCACATTAAAAGGCACTGACCTTGATCTGAGATGGATAAAATCCAGGGAAGCCTTCGATTGCAACTGGATCTGAATGATAAGAAGCTTATTCGATGTTGCATAACATGGTTACTGCTTAAGGCATCACTGCATATTTACTATATATCCTTAAGGTCAGTGTCCTTTTCTGTTTTAACGAGTGCAAGTGATGAGAGTTAAACACCATACTACTGTTTCTGTTATACATTCCAGTACCGAAATCAGGATTCTAGGAGTTAGTATAGTAATGGAACAATGAATATAATAGTAGATACAAAGTAGCTTACTTCATTTGATCTTCAACCATATCGGATCCGAGCCGGCAACTTCACTAGCTCCAAGCTCCTCCCCTTACCCATAGTACACCAACACTACCTTCCATCCCCCATATTTGTTTGCTGCGGCAAGCCTAAGCATCGTGATTCTTGAGCTCCAAGTTGTGAGTAGAGATTCTATTTTGATTAGTGTTTTTGAGTGTGTGTACTTGCTAGTGTAGATTTCCTATCTTCCTCCCTTTGCTAGTGCATCGAGTTAAAGCCCTTTTCTTAGCTTTTAGGTAGTTAGGTAGTTTTAGTTTATACTTCACAACAAAAGTGAATCCAATCCAGAAGAAAAACTCGGATTTATTCTAAAATTACACACCAGTAGCTTAAAATTCGTGATATATATCCACGTATAATACAACAGCAAAAAATTCTCTAGCGCCTCGGCACACTTGCCTTTAACAGAGTAAAAACTTTCCATATACAATTTCATCACCTTTATACTAACATAAAACACACCCTCTTAATACATTAACAAATAAAGAGACAACACTCCAATACTCACAGTAATACATACTATTCATATACACACTTATAACAAACTTTTCCAAGAACAGTCATAGTTTAACCCTCTAGGATTTAGAGTATTAAATTTTAAAATTAAACATAACTCTTTCTTTCTTAATATGTGTTTAGTTTGTTGCTCACTTAAATATACATTATCTTTTACACTATCTAAAACCGTCACGACTAATCCCTCTGGATTACCATGATGAAATTTATTAAAGTGCAATGCTATGGGGCTAGTTTGTTTGAAATTTTTTATGTCTCTAACATGCTCTTTTATTCTACATGCAAGAGACATCTTAGTTTCTCCCACATAAAATTTATTGCACGTACATCTCATACCATATACAACTTTCTCCGTATTGCAATTAAAGATACCATTAGTAACAAAAGAAACCCCATTAATAATATTAAATTCCCTAACTACAAACTTGCAAATACTGCATTTGCCACAAGCTGTTGTGCCCAACTGTTCAACTTGCTTTCCCATTTTTATATTAGGCATACTAAATATTTAATACTTCTACCCTTTCTGTATGAAAAACCCATTCCTTTATTACTCAAAAAATCTACCTCACTTTTGACCAAATTCCAACTACATTTAACTTGTTCCATAATCTGATCAGACAGTACAGAAAAAGTAGAAACAAAATAAATACAATCACTAATGTTCCTATTTGTCCTAATATTTTTAGTAATACCTTGTTTCTCATTTTTCCTTACCTTTTTCAAACTTTCATTTACATGAATTTCATTATACCCTCTTGATATAAATTTATTAAAACTTTGAATAAATTCATTCTCCATAATTACGGGATCACTACATAGTCTCTTACTCCTATTAAATTCTGTATATGGTATAGCTTTTATTGTATGTAATGGATGGAAGCTTTTTCCATGTAAAGTAGATCCAGCACCATGAAATTTCCTATATATAGTATAATTTATGTTTTTACCCACACTTCCTTTGAATAAAACATCTAAATACTTCACTTCATTACCTATTTGTAAACCATCAAATCTGATACCCATATTATTCTCTTGTATTTGATCTAGAAACAAGGAAACTTGTTCCTGCCCTCCCTTACAAATAAATATAAGATCATCAATAAAGCGAAAGTATTTACACACATACTTCTGAAAAAATTGATTAACATATATGCACTTATTTTCAAAGTATCCCATAAAAACATTAGCATAACTAGGGGCAAAAGCTGCCCCCATTGCTGTACCCTGTTTTTGTCTATATACAGTACCATTAAATTCAAACATATTATTCTTTAAACATATTAATCAATTCCACTATAAATTCCACAACCGGGCTTTGTCCCATATAATACTTAATAGCACATATACCATCTACATGTTTAATATTGGTGTATAAACTAACTACATCAATAACAAAAAAATACATATTATTCTCCCATTTAATGTCTTTTATTTTAGCCAAAAAATCAAAAACATCCTTAATGTAAGATGGTAATTTGTATACTATTGGTAACAAATATTCATGCAAAAAACAACAAATATTTTCCAAAAAACTACTACTTGCTGACACTACGGGTCGTCCCGGAGGGTCATCAACACTTTTATGTATCTTAGGTATACAATAAAAACAGGGCATTCTTGGATTTTTAACATTAAATTTTTCTTTAACATCCTTATGTGTGAAATAATGTAATCTATATCCTTTATCTATAATATCCTTATACTCCCTTTGTGCCTTCTCATATTGAGTAATATCAATTTTTTCATATACCATTTCATCATTAAGATGTGTGTAACACATTTTTAAATATTGTGAATAATTTAAAACAACCAATTTACCGCCTTTGTCCGACGGTTTAAATACTAAATCAAACTTTTGACATAAATTCATTAAACATTTCCATTCGTTCTTTGTGAGATTATATTGTATATCCTTCTTCCTCATAGTAAACTTTTGAAATTCTGCATCAATACTATGAGTAAGTGACTTATGAAAATACTTAATACTTTCGTTGCGTTGTGGAGGCATAAAGTCACTTTTAACTTTCACAGTGCTTGTATCCAATTCACAATATGCATTAATACATCCTTCAGAACAACATGAATAAAAACTATCATTCATGCTGTTATCTGAAATAACATCTTCTTCATTATCACTTGTATTATTAATAATATCTTCCATAACATTACATTTGAAAAAATCAAGTAGATGTAATTTGCGGGAGAAACAAAAAACATCAGTTTTTATCACATGTAACCTAGGCAAAATCGTAGGTATGAACTTAAGCCTTCTATTAAGTATGTTTAGTTCACAATCAGATAACTCACAACCAGATAAGTTAATAACATACTTACAATCAATATGATCAACATCAAAACTAGTCCCATTTACCCTTTTTAAATGTCCGTTGGTTGGCGTACCCATCTCTATATTGTCCCTGTCCATTCCAACTCCGTTTACGTGTCGCATTTGCTTCGTGAAAAACAGTCAAACCTTTACTATTTCCTGGTTTAGGAAGCACAGGGAATTCATCATTATCTGTCTCTCCTTCTGTATGTGATAACCCACTTTCTCCCGAAGTGTAACCCTGTCCTTCTTTGCCGCCATCATTTCTCTTCCATTCAAATTGCACTCGCTGACGTTTGGCCCTTGGATTGGTTATTAACAAAAACGCCCTCTTATTCTCATAGTCCCGCAAGTCTCTATACAATTTATTCTTTTTGCGTTCAATAAGTTCTTGTTCTAGTTTATAGTTGTCTCCCCCCACCCCCAGCCTTCCTTGTGCTTGTCTGAGTTTGTGGTGAGTGGTGTGTGTTAAAACTTGTTTAAATTTGTTTAAAGTTTGTTCTTGTGGTGGGACATGGCGGATCTTCCCAAAGAAGTATTTAAGAGATTTACTGAGTATGGCCACAAATTGTCACCTGCTGATGGCCACACTCTTTGCATGCTGTGTTTGGGTGTGGCCCATTTGAACACAGACTGTTCTATCTGCACAGGTTTTAACCCGTGCGCCCTCAAGGATCGACGGGCCAAGTTAGTTATGAAGGGCCTTCTACCGTCTACGGAGGAGGCCACCTCCTCTTCTGCTTCAGTTAAAGCTGTTGCTGTGGCCGCCTCTCTTTCTACTCTTGTCCTTCCTTCTCCTCCCTCCCAGACTGGGACTAACCCTCCTACTTCTAAGCCTATGGAAGCAGAGCGCAGAAAAGGCAGAGAGGAGAGAGAGCACCATCCAGAAAAGAGAAAGAGGTCCCAGACCTTTCAGCCCTGTCAGGACCTCCTGCTAAAAGTCAATCTAGGCACCGTGACTTCCCTCGGCTCCAATCTCCTGGATTTTCTCTGAAGCCGGAGGAGCCCCAACCATCCTCTAGAGCCTTGGTTCCTCGACCCACCAGGTCAGAGTTCATGGCTTCGTCGCTGTCCACCCGCAGCCTCTCTGAAGTCAACATGGATAAAATGATGCAGAGGTTTATTTGCACACAAATTCAGATGGGAGTCTTGCCAGCCCTCTCTCTCTTCCCTTCTTTACACCAATATCTCCTTTTTGATCCAATCCCTGGGTTTGGAGTACATGGATCCGAGGATGGCCCTAGTTAGGGGGCTGGCGCCGATGGTATCTGTCTCTTTGATGCCTGCAGCTGCCTGGAGCGTGTCGGATCCGACCAATTTGGATCTAAGGGGCTCTCAGTGCCGGAGCCTGGGTGTCGGATCCGAGGAAGTGGAACTGTTTCCATCGGCTCTGATGTTGTCGGGTCAAGTCCCCCCCCCTTGGAGCGCCATCTACTTCAGGTCCGGCTCCAATTCTCACATCAGATCTGGGGAGAGCAGTTCCCTTAATGGTGTCCCAGGAAACTTGTTCTCCCACAGCGTTTGATGTTGTAGAAAGGGTTCTCTCCAGTGGATTGAGGCCCCTGACTATATCTTTGGACTCCACCCCAACTTCTCTTGCTTTGTGTATGAATCCCATCATTTTACCACAGGGACAGCCCATGCTGAATAAGCCCCAGGCGGTTCCCCCTGAGGAACAAGTGGTTTGCAAGTTCCCTGTGGAAAGCCCAACCAGAGAGGTCCCTCACAGGCATATATGCAGGAGGAGGCACTTGGACTCCTCCCCCGAGTCCCTCACTGAGGACACAGATTTGGATAAATGGGGAAGGTTCCCCCAGATCACCTCCCGAGGATGTCTCCTTAGGAGACATCATAGAAATCTTGCACCAGCGGGGAGGTTGGTCCACCCCAAAACCTTCCTCAGATGAATCCATATTCCTGGAGGCTTTTGGCATGGGCCCGTCTACTTCCTGGGTGTCCCCTCCTGCAGATCCCTTGGTGGACTTGGTCACCTCCTGGGCTTGGAAGGAGCCAGACACTGTGGAGCCAATCCCTAAATGCCCGGACAAACTTTTGAGCCCCCCTACAGACAGACCAATGTGGAATAAAGGGGTCCCCTGTAGACACTATGGTGGTAGTAGCCGCCACCAAAAAGGAACTAGCCCAGGAGACTGTGAGTCTAGGATGATGGACCACCTAGGAAGCGGGTTTATGCATCAGTGACCTTTTCTATCAGGGTGCTGAACTATCTGGCCCACGTTACTAGACTACAGCACAACCTGGTTAATGAACTGGCTGAGTCTCCCCCAAAGTCCATGTTGCAGGAGGGAGAGCCATGTTCTCCACGAGGATGGCTACCTTGGTAGCAGTTTCAAACACATCCATGTGACTCCTCTCATGTGCTACTGAAGGAGCAGCTAGGGTGGCTGGGTCCAGCGTGCCCATGAGGCATAACACCTGGCAGAGATTATGTCAGTTCACAGAACCCTTCAAAGCGTCTTTTGTGAATGCCCCTTATGGCAGTTCTTACCCTTTTTAGTAAGACTGTCTGAGACACATTGGTCCAGAGTGAGAAAGATGGGAAGACACTGTCTGCCATCGGAATCTGCTTCTCGAACCCTCAAAGATCCTTCTCCTGGAATCAGCAAGGTCAAAAGAAGATGTGGTTCCGGAAGTCTCAGTATTTCCTGGACACTCAGGGCACTTCTTCCCCTAGAGGCAGAGGGGGATAGGATAGATGCTGGCCCAGAGCCAGAGGGGGTCAGAGGAATTTTGGGTCTCGAAAACCTTTCTCGGACAGGCCCGCACAGCAGCCCCGAGGGGTTGCTCGACTACTCTGCTGTGGAGGCAGTCGGGGATCACCTGTCATTGCACCTGGCGGCATGGGAGTCTGTGTCATCAGACTGTTGGGTGCTTCAGATCATTTCCAGAGGCTATTCAATCCCATTTGTGGTTCCTCCCACACCTTTCAAGCACCTCCCGGAAATACCACCCACGCAAAGGGAGGCAGCAGCGCTAGAAATTTCCAAGCTGCTAGAGAAACGAGCCATCAAACCCGTCCCCCCAGATCAGTCTGGATCGGGCATCTACTCCAGGTTTATTTATTTATTTATTTCAGTTTGGTAACTGGGGAAGTCCACTGGGCCTAAGTGTGCCTGTTTTCAGTGGAGGCCTGGGGGAGAAAAGCTCCATAAAACATAAAACAGTAAGGAAGTTACAGAATAAAGTACAGTTTACAAATATGTACATTCAGTATCAGGCTTGATCAACAAAGATAAATTTGATATCTGATGGTTGTACTGTAGAGATTCATTTGAAATATACCTTCGTTACAATTGAAGTGTAGAAACATTATACATACGATCATTTGAAGTAAGGAAACACTTTACATGCCTTCATTTGAAGTAAGAAGCTATTTACAATATTTACAAAGTTGAAGTCGTGTATTGAGTAGTAATTGCAGAGAGCTTAAGTCAACTCAAGGAAATAGTTACTGGGGTATTAGAGAGATTAGGAACCTAGGAGAAAAACCTCATCAGGGCATTTGTTAAATAGAATTAGATAGGGTGGAAGCAGGTGCATTTCCATTTGGAGGACATGTGAATGAAAAGCTGGGTTTTGAAGTTTTGTGAGTTAGATATTGTCCTAAGTGTGGATGGGAGAGAATTCCATTTCTTGCCTAGTGAGAAAGAGAGGAGAAGTTGGCCAGCAGGTCGTTTATGTTTGTGGATAGTAATTAGGTTTTGATGTTCAGATCTGAGAGGTCTATTAGGGGTGTAGGGGGGAAGGATGTTTGTTAGAGCTGAGCATTTATTTGGGTGAAATACAAGTCTGTATGCTGTGGTAAGTTGGAGGTAGTCTAGGTAATTAGGGAGTTCTAGCCAGTTCAGAGAATGAAGGGTATGGCAGTGCTGGTTGGAATTTTTTGATCTGGTGGTAAATTTAAAGATATTATTATAGCGGTTCTTTTTGGTGCCAAAAAAGATGGGGGACGTAAGGCCCATTCTGGACCGAACTACTCTGAGCCTGTCAGTTGCCAAAGAAAAGTTCTGGATGGTCACTTTACAGTCCATAATGCCGTACTGCAAGACAGCAACTGGATATGCTCGTTCGACCTCCAGGATGCTTTCCATCACATAAAGATGCACAGAAGCTCCAAGAGGTTCCTCTGCTTCCAGCTAGGAGCCAATCATTATCAGTTCCGAGCCCTACCCTATGGTCTCACCACAGCCTATAGGGTGTTCACCAAAGTGATGGCAGTAGTTGCGGTTGACCTGAGGCTTCAGGGGATTCAGGTCTACCCTTACTTGGACGATTGGCTCCTTACTGCTCCCACCAAGCATCTACTTTGTTGGACCAGAGATTATTTCCTAAAGCGTGCACACTACCTAGGGATTACAATCAACACAGCCAAATCCCTTCTGAATCCTGTCCAGGTGATAGAATACATAGGGGCATGGATAGACATACTACAGACAAAAATCTTCCTGACCACGGAGAGAGTTCGAAACCTAAGGATGCATGTCTCCTTCATTTACCGTTCTCACCTTCCCTCAGCCGAATTGGTGTTGAGGGCCCTAGGTTCTATGGCAGTGACCATAACACTTCTTCCATGTGCTCAATTACATATGTGAGTACTACAGTGGACTCTAGTGGTGCAATGGTCCCTGTTGGATCTTCCGTTGTTGCACCCAATACACCTCAGCCGAGTCTGCAGGTTGTCCCTTCTTTGGTGGATGCAATCTTCAGAAATTTTGGAGGGAGGACCTTTTGTACCAGCTCCTGCCCAAGCCACAGTGACCATGGATGCCTCCCAACTAGGGGGGGGGGGGGGTATTGTTCGGGAAGGACAGTCCAAGGCATGTGGTCCCTGATCGAGACCATTTTGCATATAAATGTTCTGGAGATGAGGGCTTTCCTTTTAGCATTGCAGGCCCTTCATGCCTTTCTATCTCTGGGAACCATTGCAGTCCAGTCATGCAACATGTCAGTGGTCTGGTATATCAACAAACAGGGAGGGACCAGATCTTACCCCCTTTGTCGCGAGGCTATGAGAGTTTAGGAATGGGCAATCTCCACCGGTCATTTTCTGATAGCAAGCATTATTCCAGGACGGTCCAACATTCTAGCGGACAGACTAAGCCAGACTAGTCTGATGCCTTATGAGTGGTCCCTGAATCCTTCAGTAGCAGAGCAGATCTTTCTAGAGTGGCGTTGGCCTTGCTGCGATCTCTTTGCATCTCCTTCCTACATGAAGTGCAGCGAGTTCTTCGATCTGAACCCCCCCCACCGGGGGAGTCCCCCAGAGACCCTGTAGTCCATGCTTGGCTGCCCAGTCTTCTTTATGCTTATCCTCCTGTACCACTTATTCCAAAGTTTCTACAGAAAGCTTGTCGACTGCGGAGCAAAGTGATCCTCATTGCCCCGTTTTGGCCACGCCAAGTATGGTTTCCCTTCCTTTGGTCTCATCTTTTAGCTCCACATTGGATCTTGGATCCCATTCAGGATCTCATTTCCAAATCAGGACAGTCTGAGGCTCACAGCTTGTCTGCTCCAGTTCCCTTAATTGCTAGGACTAATGGATTGTCTTCTTCGGTCATGTCTATTTTGGTGGCAGCTCATAAGTCGAATGGAAGCGTTTTTCCTTTTGAGCTTCTCAAAGGAGTTTAGATCTTTTCATGGCTCCTGTTCTGGCTATTCTTGATTTTCTGTCAAATATTTTTCAACAAGGGGCTAGCTTGTCTACAGTCAAGGTTCAACTAGCTGCCATTTCTTATTTTCATGTGGGCGAGATTTCTGCTTCTTTAGCCTCTTCCAGATTGTGTAAAGCCTTTATCGAAGGTACCTTCCTCTTACGTCTTCCAGTCAAAGATCCCTTTCCCCAATGGGACCTTACTATGGTACTTCAAGCATTGGTTGCTCTGCCATTTGAACCTGCAGCAACCACTGATCTTTAGTTTTTGTCTTGGAAAACAGCATTTCTAGTGGCTATCACCTCTGCTTGGAGGGTTTCAGAACTGCAAGTGTCATCTGTCAAGGTTCCATAAATGATTTTCCACAAGGCCAGGTTTCTCTTCACACCAATCCTTCCTTTCTCCCAAAAGTAGCATTGGAGGTAACATCAATCAAACTATCAATTTACCTGTTTTCTTCTTGAATTTTACAAACAAAATGGAATACAAGCTGCACTTGTTGGATGTTCATAGACAGTTACGATTCTGTTTACACAGAACCAAAACCTTTCGCAAATCTGAGCAGTTGTTTGTGTCCTTTTCTAAACCTTGGGTAAACCTATCTCTAAGGTTACCATTGCTAGGTGGATCTCCCTATGTATCCTTAAGATCTACAAGGATAAAGGTTTGTCTCCTCCGGTTCAGGTTAAAGCTCACTCGACTAGGTATATGGCTACTTCTGCAGCTTTTTGGTCAAGAGTATCATTAGACATTTTTTCTGCGGCTACTTGCTCCTCATCTCATACCTTTATTTCTCACTATAAATTAGATTTGATGTCTAGAAGGAGAGCATCCTTTGGTTCCGCGGTGCTCTGGAATGTCCTTCCTTGAGGGCCACCCAGGTATTTTAGTAGCTGGGGACTCTGTCCCACAGGTTGAAGATCAAATGAAGTAAACTACTTCAGATAAAGAAGTTATGTACTCACCATAACGTTCCATCTGAGTAGTTCTACTTCATTTGTCTTCAACCGTCCCTCCCTCCTTCCACCTGACCTTACCATATGGACAGCATTATAGCTGGTTTTAGGTGTGTAAGGTGTTTTTGAGGTTGGGTTGTTCACTGTAAGGTGCAGCAAACTTGATCTGGGGGATGGAAGGTAGTGGTGGTATATTATGGGTAAGGGGAGGAGCTTGCAGCTCGGAGCAGATGTTAGTAAAGTTGTCGGCTCGGATCTGATACGGATCCAGTACCCACAGGTTGAAGACAAATTAAGCAGAACTACTCAGTTGGAACGTTATGGTGAGTACATAACTTCTTTTTTAAGGATCATCTTCAGAGTGCTGACTTACCTGACAAAGTTGGAAGATGGCAGGGTTGAAGAGTAGAATGTGGCAGCTGATTTCAGAATTCAGACTGTCCAAAAAAAAAAACAAAATCAATTTATTAAGTAAAAAAACAAAAAAAAAACCCCAAAAAAACAACTATTTTACTGTACATGACACATGCAACTCAAGCAAACTTGGTTAATCACATCATAATGCCTAGCAACACAATGATTTGATTCTGTTGGCAGCTGTAGTCAGGCGTAACCCAGCAGTATTGGATGGAACAATACTGAAAAGAAAAACAAAGCAAAGTCACAAAATGAGCACTCTAAGAGTAATATTTAATGAATATTATGATTAATTGCTAAACATTATTATTGTCAGACTGCTAATTCTGTGTTATGCTCTTTGCATTTAAAAGACAGGAAGGGCATACGTGTACAGCAAACTTAAAAGCTTTTATGGAAGTCTTACACAGGGGTGGCTCGTGCCATCGGACTGCCGGACTGCAGCCCCCTCAGCAAGAAAAAAGGAAAAAAGAAAAAAGTACATTTTACTTATTTAATTATTTTTACTGTCTGTCTTGAGTCTTTCATCTCTATCAGCTGGCTGCTTCAGCTTTACACCAACTGACTCGTCTGCGAGTACGAGCATGCGCACTGTGGCATTTTTAAAAAAATAATTTTTTTTCTCTTTCTCTCTTGGAGATCCACTCCAGCGCTGCAGTCCGGATAGTGAATTAAGGCATCAGTGTGATGCCCAGCAGTCTATGCGGTTTGGAACTGCATAGAATTGGAAGGGGTTCGGACTGCCACGGCCGCAGGCACATACATGACATGGATGGGCTAAATGGCTGCTGATTGGTTGTCGCTCTCTTCCTGGGCTTTATGTGCTGGGAAAAGAGCGAGAAGCAAACAGTTGCAGCCAGTTTCGGTTGTGCACTTGACTTGTGGTGGATTTTATTGCTACAGGAATGTGACCTTCATAATGATGCAGACAAGGCAGTGATCTTTCTGTTGTACAGTAAAGATTTTATCTTTAGTTAATATTTGATGGCAGTCTGGAGTGGATGCATGAAAAGAGAGATGTTACAGAACTGTACTTTGACCTGAGACCTGCTTCCAACATACAATCTGCCTGCAGCTAAAGCTTCAGGTATTTTTACATGTCAGCTAAGAAACCCATTGGGAGAATCATTGATTTTAACCTCTATGTATCAGCAAAATAAAGAAAAATTATGTATTCTCAACTTTGTATCAAATTATATTTTTCTTTAAATTCTACTTTGTTCTGTTCCTGCTTTGCTTATTATATCTGGCACATATGTGAAAAATGTTAAACTCAACATAGCCTCTCACCCAGAGAATCTGTGAACTTAGGGGGGAGACAGGGGAAAGCAGACCCCACGCATACAGAGTACTTTTGGTACTAGAAAACAGAGTATTTTTGGTAGTCAGAAGATTAGTCCAAGCAGAAAAGAGGATGTTTGTGGACATTATGGTGCATTACTAATTCAGGCATAATTTCTTATGCGTAAATATACAGGGGCTACAGATTAATGCTGGTGGTGTAATAGGATGGACAACATCAATACCATGGATAAATGAAGAACCAGAAAAAGTATTAGACAGATATAGGGAAGGGCACTGAGGATGTCATCTACTGAATGAATGACCTATGGAGATAATGGTACTTTAATACTCTCTGACATTTTCAGGTCTACAAATGCCCCATGAACGGAAATAAGAGCTTGAGGAACTATGAGACTTTTAAGTCATGACAAGAGACTACAGTCTTATCCCCATGCCAGGCAAAGAATGACATATGAATTACCAATTGCCATGTCTGAGTTTACTTTGAAATGACTATAAACTCTGTCTACATCAATTCCAGTATATAGTTTGCAATCATCTGAAGACAAGTTATTGGTCTATAGTTTTTGGGATGGCTTACAGGTTCAAGCTTACGGAGAAGTATCATTTTTTCCTGTTGTTAACTAAGTTGGTGTTTGTTTGGAATGCACATATAAGTAGTTCTTACTCAGGGCTAAATATTTGTATAAAGATGTTGATACTTTTAGGTAGAAGTTAGATAATGTATCTGTGCTAGAGGTTTTTCACTTAGGAGCCTTTCTTCATTTTTTGAAATTCTCTAGCAATTACTTCATTCTATTTTATATCCTATACATTTGAACTCTTTAATGTTCCTTTTAATTTTTCTGTCCATTCAGCATCTTTGTTGTGGTCCACAGGGCTTCTCTACTATTCTTACAAAATGTGTCTATTTTTTTTTCTTTTTTTGTGGTGTTTCTATTCCTTTTGTTTTGTTTTCCAGTTCTCTATAAAACTTTTTGGGGTCACCAATGAATTGCATATGTTGTACTTTTCCTTTATTCTCACCTGTATATCTTCTAGGTTTTTCTGCCTGTGCTGACATCTTTAGTTTATTATTTGCAATAGTGAATGACAGACAGTCTGCATGTCCTCCCTGTATTTGTGTGGGCTTGCTCTGGTGTCCTCTCATCTTACAAAGACATGTGTCTGGAGTGTTTCTTCCTCTGCTCAAAATTGACTTTTGTTTCAAATCAGACTTTCCTGGTTAACAAATGTTAAATAAATAAAAATGACAAGCACTGGAATTTCAGACTTCATATTCTCCAGAAAGTACATGGCAACACAAAACCTATTAATGTTAAGTTGTCAATCTCGCCTATATTCTTGCTGGATGGGTTCGGAGCCGATCCTCGGCTCTGACTCGGCTTATGCCAAAGCTCGAGAGCTATTTTTACTGGCTCGAGGTAACCCTGTATCACACAATGCTAGGCGTAACTACCCAGATCTCATTTGCCGCTTAGCTGCGAGGTTGCGTTTTTGCCAGCTCTCTGGTAATTTTTCAAAAAGAACAGCTTTTTGGGTAAGATTTTTTTCCCTTTTATTTCAGGTTAGTGTTCTTTATACCCCTTGTCCCCTACTTAGAGTAACCCGCTTTGTATAGTCCCCTTTTGGGTCTATTTTCTATCCTACCGGCCCTTCCTTCCCCTTATATTTCTAGGCCTTAGGGCCAAGTTAGTTTTGGGTAAATTTGTTAAAGTCTGTGTTAGTTGTAGTTTTAGTCTTTGGTGTGGTGTAGGACTGAACTGGGTTTTTTATTTACTGTGGTGTGTGTGTGTGGTTGTTTGGGTGTGTTCCACCATTATGTCTAAGGAGTCCAAGGTCTCAGGCTTCAAGAAGTGTGACTCGTGCTGTCAGAAAATGTCTCTGACAGACGGTCACACTTCTTGCGTGTATTGCCTAGGCCCTCTGCACCTGCAGGACTCTTGTTCCGTCTGCCATGCATTCAGTCCAAGAGTCCTGCAGGAACGCAGAAACAAATTGATTTTGAGAGGCTTATTGAAGCCTGAAGGCTCCCCGGCCAAGTCTTCGTCAGGCAAGCCTTCTAAGCCCACTAAATTGTCGGCTCCGAGTTTAGAGCCTCCGACCAGTGGTGCTACTTCTGCTTCGGCATCGGCTCCGGCTGGAGCCGACGCTTCAAAATCATAGTCGGCTCCGATAGTTTTGTCGGAACCAACTTTGACCCATAAGCGCTCCAGGTCCCCCTCTTTGGAGTCGGTCCATTTGGCTCCGAGATCTCCTTTGCTTTCGGAGCGCAGTCACCGGTCCCATTCCTCTCGGTCTTCCAGGCTTTCGGACCATGACCTCGAGAGGTTTGTTAGCAGACTCCTTAAGTCACAGGCACTGGCCCAGATGCTTCATAGCCCTTCTCAACAGACAGTGGCTATCCCCATTCCATCATCAATTCCTCCTCCGACTCTTCCCTTGAGTTCGGAGCCGGAGTTTGTGGAAGCCGGGAAAGTCGACACATTGGAGCCGATACCACCCATTTTGGCTCCGTCATCGGCTCCGATTTCTTCTATTTTGCCATCCTTGGAGGTATCCGGACGCCGTGACTCCCTCGTTGGCTCCGAGGGGGCGAGTGGCATCGCACCCTTGTCTGACCCCGTTCTCCCTCTTAGAGCCTCAGCGCAGGTGAGTTCGGCTCCGACATCAGCCTCGGAGCCATCCCTCTCGGTGCTGGGAGGGGTCCTTATCTCTTCGGAGCGGGGACCTTCTTCTCTGCCTGATAGGGGTGCTTTCGAGGTCATGAGGAGTGTGCTGCTGGCCCCTGTGCCTGTTCCTTGGTCGGCTCCCTCAGCTCCTCCTAGTGTAGTGCCTGCTACAGTCTCTACTCATCCTCTCGACCCTGACTGCAGAGATCCTATGCCTCAGGGGGCCCCATTGGGAGCAACCTCCTCTTCTGAGGCCTCCCCTGATCTGTCAGGGGAGCCCCCTCGGAAGAGGAAATGTAAGAGGAAGCATCTGGACTTCCCTGAGTCTGTCACATCCGATACCGACTTGGATGAGTCGGAGGGGTCCCCAAGATCCCCCTCTGAGGATGTCTCCTTCTCTGACATCCTTGAGATCCTCAAGCAGAGGGGGAACTGGTCTACCCTCAACCCTTCCGAGGATGAGTCGGTCTACCTAGAGGCGTTTGGTTCTCGCCCTTCCACCTCCTGGGTGTCTCCGCCCTTTGACCCCCTTATGGAAGTGGTGGCCAGGAAGGCATGGATGGCCCCTGACTCGATGGAACCAACCCTGCAGAGGCCTTCAAAATTTATCACAACCCCTGCTGATAAACAGTTTTTGACCAAGGGTGTCCCTGTTGATGCCATGGTGGTGGCTGCAGCCACTAAGAAGGAACTGGCTGATCCTTCGGTACCTATCCATCCTCCTAATAAGGAATCTAGGACCATGGATAGGTACAGCAAGCGGATGTTTTCTTCAGCAACCTTTACCATGCGGTCGCTGAATTACTTATGTCATTTCAGCCGTCTTCAACAAGACTTGCTCAAAGAAATGGGTAACACACTACAGGATCCAACAGCTGCGGGGTCTCAGGACAAAATCAACTCCCAGCTGGCAACCCTAAACTCGATTGTTAACTCCTCCATGCGGCTTATTTCTTATGTGGCCGATGGGGCGAGTAGGGCTGCAGGCACAGGTGTGGCCTTAAGATGACATGCATGGATGCGGCTTTGCAACTTTGCTGACCCCTTCAAGGCATCCTTCACCAACTCTCCCTTTGATGGTTCGGCGTTGTTTGGACCTCAGGTGAAGGATACTTTGACCAGATGCGAACAAGACGGCAAGACTCTCTCTGCCGTGGGAGTCCGTTTTTCCACCCCATCCAGACCATACCCCAAAGGTCAGAAGGGTGGAAAAATGTGGTTCCGCAAACCACAGAGAGTCGCGCCGGACACACAAGGCGAATTCCCCTCTAGAGGCGGGGGGGACGACAACAATAGATGCCACCCCAGGTGCAGAGGGGGTCCGCAGAATCAGGGTAGCAGAGAAGCTGTCTCTGGCCAACCCTTCCAGCATCCCTGAGAAGCTGCCCGACTGTCCATCTTCGGAGGCAGTCGGGGGAAGATTATCACTGTACCCAAAAGCCTGGCTTTCTCTTACCGAAGACACATGGGTACGGCCGATCATATCCGAGGGTTACAAAATTCCCTTTGTCCACACCCCAAAACAGCCAAACAGGCCCCTTCCAGATGTTCTACCTGGTCTAAGGGAACAAGCAGTATTAGAAATCTCAAAACTGCTAAGAAAAAGGGCCATCCAGCCAGTCCCAGCAGACCAGCAAGGATCTGGAATCTACTCCAAGTTCTTTTTAGTACCAAAAAAGACAGGGGACTGGAGACCAATTTTGGATCTCAGCAGACTGAACAAGTCTGTTCAAAGAACGAAGTTCCAGATGGTCACGCTACAGTCCATTCTACCCTTTTTGGGTCAGGACCATTGGATGTGCTCTATAGACCTTCAGGATGCGTACTACCACATCAAAATGCACAGACGCTCCAGAAGGTTTCTCCACTTCCGGCTGGGAGCCAGTCACTACCAGTTCAGGGCCCTGCCCTTTAGTCTCACTACAGCCCCCCGAGTGTTCACCAAATGCATGGCAGTGGTTACGGCTCATCTGAGGCGTCAAGGATTCCAGGTGTTTCCATATCTAGACGACTGGCTCCTTACCGCCACCACCAGGTGTCAACTTATTCAAGCCAGAGATTGCACCATTCAGATTTGCGAAGAAACTTCGAAAAGTCTGCCTTGTCGCCTTGTCAGTCTATTACCTTCATAGGCGCCATATTAGACACAGTCGAACTCTCTGCAAAACTGATGGCTCAAAGAAACTCAGATATTTGCGAACATGTTCATATCCTGCTTCAGAACAACAAAATTCAGGCCAAGTTTGTACTGAAGACTCTAGGTCTCATGGCAGCTGCCATTACGTTGCTTCCCTTAGCTCGATTCCACATGCGACTCCTGCAATGGATGCTCTTCTCTCAGTGGTCCTTCCAGCAGCTCCCGATGTCACACTACATTTTGATAACCCAATTATGCAAGAAACACCTGTCTTGGTGGATGGTCTCCCTTCAAGTGTCTCAGGGCAGACCCTTCGTTCTCCCCCCCCCCCGGTTGCTACAGTGACAATGGATGCCTCCCTGAACGGGTGGGGGGGGCATTTTCAGGGCAGGATGGTCCAGGGCACTTGGCAACCTTTCGAGTGCCACCTGCACATCAATGTCCTAGAGATGAGAGCAGTTCTTTTAGCGTTGCAAGCCCTTCAGGACTCTCTTCCCATCGGGACGATTGCAGTTCAGATGGACAATATGTCCGTAGTGTGGTACATCAACAAGCAGGGCGGAACCAAGTCCTATCCCTTATGTCGAGAAGCACTCAGACTTTGGCAGTGGGCGATCTCCTCTCAACGGTTTCTGATAGCAACGCATATCCCCGGGAAGTCCAACGTCATAGCGGACAGGCTGAGCAGAGCCATTCTCATGCCGCATGAGTGGTCTCTCAAGCAGTCAGTAGTGGAAAAAATTTTCAAAAAATGGGGTCAGCCTTGCTGCGATCTTTTCGCTACACCCCAGAACAGCAAATGCCATGAATTTTTCACTCTCTTCCCTCTTCCCGGCCACCCTCCCAGAGACGCTCTAGTCCATGATTGGCCCCGGGGTCTCCTGTACGCCTTTCCCCCCTTTCCATTAATCACTCAGTTGATTCAGAAAGCTACCGCCTTGAGATCCACGATGAGTCTCATTGCTCCATACTGGCCTCGATAAATATGGTTTCCGTTCCTGCACCATTACCTCTTGGAGCAGCCCTGGCATCTGGACCCAGTTCCAGATCTCTTGACCCATCAGTCGGGCAAGCTGCACCAATCTCTCCCCTCTCTCAATCTCACAGCTTGGTTGCTCCACTTCCAACCTTAGCCAGGCTTCCCTTATCTCCCATTTGGTACGTGACATAATTTTAGCTTCTCACAAATCTTCTACCAGGAGGATTTATACCAGCAAATGGAAACGTTTTTCCTTCTGGGCAAAATCTAGGAACATAGACCCATTTGTGGCTCCTATCCAATCGGTCTTAGATTTTTTGGCCGGACTCTTTCATTCAAGTTCTTCTTCCTCCACTATCAGAGTCCAGTTAGCGGCCATTTCATATTTTCATGTTGGCTTGGCAGACTCCTCCATTATGTCTCATAAACTTTGTAAAGCATTCCTCAAAGGTATCTTTTTACTCAAGCCCCCGGTTAGACATCCCCCACCAC
The DNA here is from genome assembly GCF_019279795.1 of Protopterus annectens. Taxonomy (NCBI): domain Eukaryota; kingdom Metazoa; phylum Chordata; order Ceratodontiformes; family Protopteridae; genus Protopterus; species Protopterus annectens. Next base: position 284,775,448 of record NC_056731.1, read on the forward strand.
AGTGGGATTTGAATCTAGTTTTAATCTCCTTGATTCTCCCTCCCTTTGAACCTGCAGCTTCCTGTTGCTTGAAGTTACTCTCATGGAAAACTTTGTTTCTAGTAGCCATAACCTCTGCGAGGAGAGTCTCAGAACTTCACGCCCTTTGCGTTCGTCCTCCTTATCTTGTTTTCCATAAAGATAGAGTGTCCCTCAGAACAAACCCCCTCCTTTTTACCCAAGATATATTCTGAGGCAAATCTAAACCAGACTATCGATCTCCCAGTTTTCTTCCCTAATTACTCTGACAGAGCAGAACAAAAGTTGCATTTCTTGGATGTTCATTGCCAACTCCTTTACTACTTGGATAGAACCAAGCAAATTAGGAAATCTGACCAGCTCTTCCTATCTTATGCTGAAGGGAAGAAAGGCCTTCCAGTTTCCAAAGTAACCCTTTCTAGGTGGTTGGCCTCTGTCATCACTTTCATCTATGAACTAAGGCGTCAAAACCTTCCTTCAAGACCTGGAGCGCATTCAACTAGAGCCTTAGCTACGTCTATAGCCTTTCAGGACAGGTTGCCCTTAGATTCAATTTGTACGGCAGCCACATGGGCCTCTCCCCATACCTTTATTTCTCATTACAAATTGGACATGGCCTCCAGAAGCCGAGCTAACTTTGGTTCCACCGTCCTCAAGAGTCTGTTCCAACGAGCCACCCAGGGTTAAGGTGCTAGGGAAGCGGTCCCATCCAGCAAGAATGAAGGCGAGATTGACAACTTAACATTGAGAAGTTATGTACCTACCATAACGTTTCATGTTAATTGTCTTCTTCTCGCCTTCTTTCTTGCGTCCCACCCTCCAACCCCCTAGCCTGGACAGACCGTTAGGATCCTAAGGAGCCTTTCCTTTCTCCCACTATGGTCTCCAGTGGTTATCCCTTTCTGCTATCTATATGGGTATGCCATTCTCTCCTTTGTTCTGGGGGCAGAACTGCTATAGTGTTAGCTATCAAACGAGATCTGGGTAGTTAGCGCCTAGCATTGTGGGATACAGGGTTACCTCGAGCCGGTAAAAATAGCTCTCGAGCTTTGGCATAATCCGAGTCGGAGACGATCCAGCAAGAAAGAAGGCGAGAAGAAGACAACTAACATGGAACAATATGGTAGGTACATAACTTCTCATTATAGGAAGTTTATAAGTTTATAAGATGGATATTTGAAATTTGTCCCTATTTTTGGGACTGTATTCCCCCATTATTGGCTTTGTCCAGGTTTTTTGTGCCAAGGTTGAGAGTTATGGTGATAACTGAACTCACTGAATATGTTTGGGGGCTGTATTCCCGCATTACTGGCTTTGTCTATGTGTTTTTGCTAAGAGGTTGAGAGCTATTGTGAGAACCGAATTCACTGAATATGTTTCGGGGCTGTATTCCCCAATTATTGGCTTTGTTCAGGTGTTTTGTGCTAAGATGTTGACAGCTATGGTGAGAACTGAATTCAATGAATGTAGCCATTTAAGTTTCAGTCTTCCTCTTTCATAAAATAGTTGATTGATTTGGCATAGTGATATGTTGCTCTGACTGTTTTGCACAGGGTCCTGGGTTCAATACTTGGCAGTGAAATGTATGGTGGTAACACAGCATTTTATTCTAGCAACTTTCCAACATTATACAAGCAATGTTTAAAATGTGTCCCTGTTTTTTGGTCTTTTGCCCCCCCCCCCTAAATTTTGGCTTTTCTAGAATACTTGTGCTGCAAAGTTGAGAGATACAGCTGAGTGTCAAGTAGATTTTACAAGAAGCTGAGAGCTGCAGGGGAACAGAAGTTTAGTGATGCTTATGCTGAGTCTGCTTGAATTGTTAATAGCACAACAGGTAGTGTACTTGCTTTTGATGCAGAAGGCTGTGGGTTCAACTCCCACAGTAGCTAGATGCTTTGCTGATACTGTACTGTATTGTAAAGGGGGTGGATGCTGCAGTCCTTTTTGGGGAAGATACCTAGTAACTCTGAACCTGTTACCAGTTTGCCATCCAGTCCCTATTGCAGTATTACTAGCTTATTGTTTTTTAATGAAACATAAGCAATTTATACCTCAAGGGCAACAGACACTTTATTTGTAGATGAAACAATGAAATATACAGTTGTTTGCTAGCAGCAACCTCTTCATTAGTTACAGATTTCTTTAATGTGGAATTATTTAGATGACTTTTACTTCTTCAGAGATTATGCATATTTACTGATACTGGTGGACTGTAGAAGTCTGAGTAGACTTTTATGATAGAAATGTTCTGAACTGGGCAGTTTTGTCATTATTGGTGCATGCATTTTTTTCATTGTTTACTGGAAAAATGTTCTGAATTGGGCAGTTTTGTCATTATTGGTGCATGCATTCTGTTTCATTGTTTACTGGAAAAATGTTCAAAATAAATTTAAAACACCCTCTACAACTGTACTATATTGTACAAGGAATATCATTTAATAAAATCAGAAAGGTGTATCAAAGACCACGTGTATGTTTCATGTGCAAGGGGCCTATGATTTGAAAACAGACCAAAGTTAATCTTTATCTGTCAGTGGCAAAATGTATTTTCTTTGAATGTGGGTTTCAATGCTGTTTCAGTGAATGTGAGTTTCAAGGGCAGAGAAGTTTTAATGCTAAGTCTGTTTTCATTGTGAGATTGCATTGCTTTGTTTAGCAGATGTCTTAGTGTTTGTGCTGTAAAATGTAAAATAAAACTTTCAAATGAAGTCCAAATCATCGTAGAAGTAAAGCAGTATGCAATTAGTGTTTATGGTAAATGGGGTGAAATAGCCAAGTAATGGTTCATTGGAATAGCTGAAGGGGGGAGGCTCCATTCGACCATGATTTTGTGAGGGGGAAGGGCGACAAACTCAAAGACAGCCCCGGCTGAACTATAACTCTCAACTGTCCAGATTTTCACAGAATAAATAAATTTTTGCTTCTTATTTTTGGTTTGATCCTCATTAAATGTGTGGTTTTCTGGCAAATAATTTAGGAATTAAGTCACTAAATAATGACAGACACTGAGTTTCAGACTTCATAACCTTCAGAAAAATGCATGCTAAAGCAAGACCTGTTATTCTAAAAACTGTCTCAGTTTATACAACAATTTTTTGTACTGTTTATAAGTATATTTGGCCTTGTCCAGATTTCCTGCATTAACAGGTTGAGAGGTACATGCAAATAAATTGCTTTAAAGAATTAGGCATATCCAAACCTCTCAACTGTCCCCGATTTTGGCTCAAAATGTTGCTCTTCCCCTAATAATCCCACCGCAAAACGGCAATTTTGGAAGAAAACATGGAGGGTTTACAATTAAGAAATAACTGTAATAATCAGAGTTATAGATTACTTTTATTTCAGAAATGCATGTAAATTATTTTATTTTGTCAGCTGCTCAAGTTAGCAGTACTAATATTAAAACAGTGTCCTTTCTTTGACAGGTTCCCAGCTGTATTGTGTGGCTATTTTATATTTTTGCATCACATTTTTGGTCCATTTTTCATAAAAATTTTGTTTTTTTGGCAAATTAGTAGCAAATCATTAAAGACTGAAGTTAGAAAATAATGACAGACATTTGAGTTTCAGATTTCATACCCTTCAAAAATTCATACTAATGCAAGACCTACTACTCTATTACCTTTCTAAGTTTATAAGAGCAATATTTAAAATTGTCCTTATTTTTGGGCCTTGTCCCACTTCTATGTATGGCTTTGTCCAGATTTCTTGCTCTGAGGTTGAGAGGTATGACAAATGTGTCAGGGCCATCACAGTCAGCCAGAGACATTTCAAATTGTGATGTACTTGTTGCACCCCACTGCCTCATGTAGTGTGACTCTGGATGTGTCCAAGCAAGGCAAGGAGCAGTTATGCAATGTAAATGTGCAGAGTATCCCCCCATCCAAGGTAGACACAAGTACTACTTTTATTCTGTCCTTGATTTTGCAGAATGTTCTGGTTTGTCATATTTATACTATTGATTTATGCTTATTATTACTCAGAAAGTGCCTGTTGCTCTGTGTTTAAGTAGCAATGCTTTAAAGACCATCAGGTAAGCTTGTCTGAGATTGTAAGATGCAAGTAAGCTTTAATAATCATACTGTTAAAGAATTGCCAACAGTGAAAGCCTTTCTGTTGCCATGCAGAGAATACTTGCATAACTAGATAATGTATAAGCCTTGGGTATTGAAATGCATATGACAGTATTTGTAGTAAAGGACAGGATTACATTATTTTAAGAAGCTCATTACATTATTGGAGACTTGCAGTCATCTTTACAGGCTTTACCTGTAAACCAAACAGAATGCCAGTATATCATGTATGGTCCATTACCTGTACAGTAATCCTTTAAGCAATGTATCTTGAGCTGGTTTCTTGTTTGCTATTCATTTTTTACTTTGATCATCTTTTCCCCATGAAACAAGTAGATAGTTGTTGTCAGGCAGCAAGTCTTTTTTGGATAAGAAACATTTTTACAAGTAAGGTATCACAGAGATTGCTACTTTCAGCATGTTACTTGGTACTTTAATAAAGCTGAATATAAATTATAATTAGAACTGCAGTGCAAGAAGAAGTGGTTAGAGTTGAGTGCTGCTTATTTTCTTGCACTTGATTTTGACTGGCATTCCAGTAATGTATTTAAAAAGTAATTTATTTTTTCATGCCTCACAGCCTTTTTGTTTCCATCTAGATATTAAGTAAGCTGTCATGCAGCTAATGCATTGAAATATTCTTCTACACTTCACATTGTCTTGATTGGACTCTCATAATGACAGTTTGGCACCCAGGGCAGCGTATTTAATTAAAGTTCCAGTTTTTGTGGTTTTGAGCATAGCCCCTCCCCTTTCTGGTTGGTCACACCCATTCCCATTAGACCCACCCATTTAGCTGTCTCCTGCAGCCCCCCTTCGATTTGAACTCACCAGCTGCCACTGCTTTCACATACAAGTAATAGTTTATGTCTCCTCTAATATATATAATAGCCCTAATTGTGTAACTTTAAATTATTCCTTTAAATCATGCAACCATATGTCCCCTTGCTCCAACAGATGTTGGACACCACTGTCTGTTCACATAAGGCAGAAATTAAATGCAGATGCAGCATTCTATTTCATGCCTTTGAACATGGAATATATGAAATGTGAAAATGAAGAGGATAAAATTTAGTTGCAGTTTTCAGGGCTTGAACCTGAACCTGCTGTGTTAAGCACAGCATAGTGCTCCAAGCTAGTTTTACTTATAGCACTACAATAGTTAATTTCATACTTTTGATTTGTAATCATCAGGTTTGACTGTGGTTATCTGCATTTCTCATTGTTTTTTCTGCGGTCCTTCAAGTTAAAAATGCATCTATTGATCTAGCTCATTTACTTAATGGTAGGACAGTTGAGGCTGCCTTCTACATAATCTTGTGGTAGTTCACCTCTTTTGCTGATTTAAAGCCAGAGCTCTTACTTTCTTATTCCCCAAGCTGTCATCTGAACAAATATTGTCCACATTTTCACTTACAGCTTCACCCACAATTTGAGTCCTCCTGTCTTCATACCTTTTACTATAAAGAAATCCTGAGGTTGTAGCTACACATGATAATAAGTGACTTTATATTTAATAACACTATTGCTTCTCTCACTAGGCATTGTAAGAGTAGGGTCCCTGTCAATTATCCCTCTGGTCCAAAGATTTAGGATATGACAGCATCCTGTTGGTCCCTTCAGTTCAATTATGAGTATACTCTCATTGTTGCCTACATTGTGGTGAGTGATTTTAGATGCTACACAGAGTGAGATGCAAAGATATATTGCTAAGTTTATATGCATGTGCCAAATGTCGACAAGACATTTGCCCTAAACAGTATCTTGCTTTCTGCAAGAATGATACCTAGTTTCAAACAAAAACAATTGATTTCAAAAACTGATTTATTAATTGTTGTCAAATCCAGGGGAATCAAGTTTGCATTAGTATTGGAGACTATGTTGCCAGGCTGTCCTGCTCTGCTGAGACTGGCCTTCACCCCCCCCCCTCTCTCTCCTCAGGGCATCTCCATATTGCCTAAGACTTTTTTGCCCTATAATGTGTTTTTTAGGCAAAGTCCAGCCTAATAAACACTATTCCTATGTAAATTAAGGTTGATTAAGTGAGTGTTTGTTGTCTGAACAACAGATTGACTAACTTGGATGTCTTGGATGTCTTCCTGATAGCACATTTATATGGTGATATAAAAAAACTTGATTTCAATGTTCTGATCATACTATGTTTACAGCAGCTACAGATTTTAACAGTTTTATGCTGTTTAGTTGGTGGGTGAAAATATGTGCTTTTGTCTTTTCAAATATAAGTTCACACCATATTCTACAAGCTTGTGAATTCAAGCTCCTTATCATTTTGGTCATGTTTAATAGTGTCAAATATCACACTATTAACAGCTAGGCCAGAAGGCCACAGTAGGTACTTGGGCAAGTTGGATTCCATATCTGTTAATCTCAATACCCTAATTCTAGATGACTGTAATTATCCTTCAATTGGAAGTTTTACACAACTAGCCATAAATATGTACAGCATTTTCTAAATGTTATTGATAACTCCCTCAAGCAACTTGTTCAAGTAGTGGAGAAATATACTTAACCTTGCCCTTATTAATGCAGCCTTTGCTTGCAATTCTACTAAAGTTATTCCCACCTTGATAATATCTAACCATTAGATTGTCATCTTTTCCTTAAAGATTTGAACACCATTGTTCACAAACTCCACTGCATTCAGGAATCACACCAAAGCCAACCTTATATCCCAATTTGAGGGACTTAAGGGTTTCAGAAGTGCTTTTACCCCTGCTGACCTGATCTGTAAATCCATCTCAGCCAAAGTCTAGATAAAGCAATATCTATTAAGTATGGTGGGAAATGCCAGGGTAAACCTCTGAGGTAGAACAACATAATTTAATCTGTGGATTATTTACGCAGTTGTCATAATTTTGACAGAGTTAATATGCTTGTGGTTGTTTAAATTTTAAAGCTGCTTCACAAGTCATAGTCCATGGAAATGAATAGGAAGGAGTTAACATATGTCAATAAAAATCCTCAGTTCTAGGTTCATTTTCTTTATGTGGATTGTTCTGTTGCACATTTAAAGAGTTCCTTATTCTGTTTTTGAAAGGTGTTAAAGATTATGCATGCAAGAACAGGAAACCATGCTATCTCTTATTATTTATATACACACTGCAGTTTAACTGATGCAGCACTGCTGATTTTATAAGTAAACATAGAAATTTTGCAGACAGCTAGTTTTGTTATGTTTTTTGTGTCTTTCGGCTTTTCCCGGTTAGGGGTCGCCACAGCGGAACTCCGGTCCGCTAATGATTGGCAGTAGAGTTTTACGTGCTGGCTTGCCGAGCCTAACGCACAACCTTCAATGAAGGAACGCCCATTCGCGCATGTCGCCACACAGAACAAAACTTGGTAAGAAGTAAAAAAAAATACCTTACAGTGCTTAACATTTATACTTTATGATTATAAGTGAAAAAGCAAGCATAAGTACTGACAGAGCCTTTTATTAATCCTGATTACATAACAGCTAGTTTTGTTATGTAATCAGGATTAATAAAAGGCTCTATCAGTAATTATGCTTGTTTTTTCACTTATAATCATAAAGTTTAAATGTTAAGCACTGTAAGGTATTTTTTTTTTTACTTCTTACCAAGTTTTGATATTTCTAAAAAAGTAAAGCTATGGCATATTATTGGTAGAAGTGTTCTCAGTAAACATATTTTTATCATATTGTTGCTGTAAATACTTACATCTGATTAATGATAGCATTGAATAAGGTCAGTATATGATAAGGTTTAGAAAAAAATGTATATTCATTCTTTCATTCATCCTCTAATTACCTGCTTAAACTGGTTCAATTCAGTGGAGAGCTAGAGCTTGTTATGGCATCTGTGGCCATAAGGCAAAGACCTAAGGTTGGGCAGAATGCCAGTTCAGTCACAGGATATAAACACACACACACACACACACACACACACACACACACACACACACACACCATATGTCTCAACCTGGAGACAGCAAAATCTGGACAAAGGCACATGAAAACTAGGTACAACTGGTCAAAAATCTGGACACTAATCAACATAAAATTTGCATGTATAATAATACTACTCTGACCATTTCAATGGAATTGTGGGATACCAACATTCAAATAATTGTGAAAATGTTCCCCAATTTAACATTAACTCAGGAAATATACATTCACACATAAACACCAGTTAAAGTCCCTTTACAGCATTAACAAAAAACTTTCAGCCCCACCACACTTCTAGCATGTACAGACTAATGTCACGTTAGCTACACCCTTAAGTAAATTCCTTAAACTAACACACTTCAGTAACTGTAACATCATATATAAAGAACTCTGCACTCCATTAATCTTAATAGGAAACTAAAGTCTCTCATAACAATCATTGGTATAAGGAGCCACTGTTGTCAACATGTGGGTACCAGATCATTCTGATCAATAAATAAAATAAATCTGATTTGGAAACCTTCTGCTCTTGTAGTTATTTAAATACCAATGTGCATTAGTAGGTTCTGTAAACAAATCTGGTAGTTGCTGAATTTGGGCATTGACTCATACCTTTAATTGTCCCCAAATTAGACTTCTATTTTAGCTCTATCTAGATCTCTCTTCTTAATCCCAAGTCCCTCCTAAAACTGGTGACTTTTGGAGAGAAGGTGGTGAATCACACACTATACAATGACAATAATTAGAGTTATACACTTCTTTTACTTCAGAAAATGTATATTATTTTGTAGGATCTTATTCAGTCAATGTCTCAAATTAATATAAATATACATGTATAATATATATATATATATATATATATATATATATATATATATATATATATATATATATATATATTTGTCTACTTTAAAAGGTTGACTTCTCATTTTGTCAACTTTTGTTGACTTCTCATTTTGTCAACTTTCAAAACAGCAAGACAAAAATGTCGGAAGTTTACAATCACGAACTCCTGGAACATCATATTTCTTCTCCGGGAAAGTAACCACTTGGGCACCAATGATAACATTATAAACAGAAGCAAATTACACCCCCCACTTAAATATACCAACTCTGAGATCATGCTACAGTGGAGAAAGGGCAAAGTTCACCATGGTGGCCAAGTGGTTACTTTCCCGGAGAGAAAATATGATGTTTTGGGAGTTTATGATTGTAAAATTCTGACGTTTTCGTCTCGCTGTTTTGAAATTCGATGAAATGGTAAGTTGATGTTTTATATATATATATATATATATATATATATATATATATATATATGTGTGTGTGTGTGTGTGTGTGTGTGTGTGAGTAGTGTCTGTGGCCCATATGACCTGTTCTCTCCAAAAATGTTAAAGACTTTTGACTGTGAAATTAGTCTTCCATACCACTCACATGCCTTCAGTATGAGAAACGTACTGAGAACTCTTATGACTTTTCTAACTACTGTCTTATAGCTCTACTATCCCCCCTAGCAAAAATAATGGAGAAATGCATCCATAAGCAACTACTTCACCACCTACTTTAAAATAACTTACTTGCCAACTGTCAACATGGATTCCGACCTTTCCCTAGTGCCACCACTGCCCTCCTATCCTTCACAGACTGCATTAACAAAACCCGTAACAACAATACTCTTTCCTCTGCAGTCTTTATTGATTTATCTAAAGCTTTTGATATGGTCGATCACCAGTTCCTCATAAATATACTGAAATCCCTTTCATTTGAACCTCTAGCAATAAATTGGTTTAAATCTTACTTAGACAATAGACAACAGGCTGTACTATGGGACAATAAACTATCTAACCACTTTCCCATTTCCCTTGGTGTTCCTCAGGGTTCCATATTAGGCCCACTCCTATTTTCCATCTTTATCAATGACCTTCACTCTTCAATTCCTCACACCACCTGCATTCATTACACAGACGACTCTACAATAATCTGTTCAGCCACTTCTCCAACTGAACTACAGTCCCTTACCCAAAATGCATTCAGTACTGTAGAACAATGTTTTTTAAACTGTTGCCTCCTCTTAAACCCCCAAAAAACTAAACTTTTACTGTTCACTCCAACCCGAAAGTCCACCCTAATACATTTCTCGCTCACATCTAATAATGGCACTCTCATATTTCCTGAACCTACCACCAAACTTCTAGGAATAACAATAGAGCAACCTTAACTCATATAAACAGCACAGTAAAAACAATCAACAAAAAATTAGGGTCCCTCTATAGAATTAAACCCTTTCTTACTCCAGTAGCCAGGACCACTATAGCTAGAACTCACTTAATCGCCACTCTACTCTATACTTCACCTGTCTATACTAACCTTTCTAAGAACAACCTAAATAAACTGGCAATCTCGTATAATAATATTGCCAGATTTGCAACTGCCTCTCCTTTTAGAACACATCACTGTCTTAATCTAAAGCAACTCGGATGGCTTAAATTTCCAAACCAAGTTCAATTTCACCAGCTTACTATAGCCCATAAAACACTTTACCATCCCACCAACACTCCAATACTCACTAGCATCATTACCCCTTACAACAATCTTAAGAATTTATGCTCCTCAAACAAAATACTTATCAATACTTGCAAAGCCAACAACTTGGCAGGAGGCTCCCTCTTCTTTAATGCTGTTGGAAAGCACTGGAATCTTTTACCCACTGAACTCGTATCTCTGTCTTCATTAATTCTTTTTAAACAGAAGCTAAAACTATTCCTCCATACCCACTGGTTATGTCCCTGTACTAACCCTGACTAACTTTCCTCCCTTCCACTAATGAATAATCCTCACCTTTATAGACATATCCTTAAGAAACCAAAGACTACGTCATGACAATTTAAATATATGTATATAGTAACATCTCTTGTATATTTACCTATTACTATTTGAGTTATGCTTATGATGATTACTGCACTTTATATTACCAACAGCTATTTAACTTTGGACTGTTGAAACTTTTTATATCGTATCTGTCTTGGAGCTTATATCCCCATATTTATACGTCTTGGAGCTTTTATCCCTGGGCCTCTACTGAAAATGGACATGTATCCAGTTAGGCTAGCCCAGTCAACAAATGTAAAATAAATAAAAAATAAAATAAATAAAACATTCCTTATTCTGAGTCTTAATGTCTGTGTTCCTCACTGTTCCACGTTGAAAAGGTCTGTCACACAGTTACTGTTATTTTAAGTAATATACATGGTAAACAGTACTAAATCATATTATTTCATCAAAAGAATGTTTTAGAACTTTAAAATAACACATTCTAACCATGGGCTTCCTAGCATGCATTGTTAGTAAGCTGTGAGTGTCTCACATTTTGAAAGGTAGTGTTCCACATTTTGGAGATGGAACGTTGAAAGCTATGCTTATGGCATCTTGGTATTGACTGGCAGAGTGCAAGCCCTTCCCCCATGTTGTTAGTATGTGTGTACTGCTTAGAGCCAGGCTATTGTCTTTTTATCACCTCTGGCTTCGCTGTCCTTTTTGATCCTGTTACATATAATACATGTGGTGCCCTCCCCCCAACACAGACCTGAAACAGCGACACGGTAGGACTCCAGATGGTTCAAGGTAAATAAATGATTAAACATGTTACTGCACTATCAGGCAGGGCAGCTAACAACAAAACTTGCAAAACAAAGTCCAGGAAGATGGAAATGGAAACCATGTTTCAGCCAACTCAGCGTTAGTAGAGAGCAAGAAGTGACTTAAATTCCACTTAGAGCTTCATATAACCAAGTTACACATTTTACATATTAATTGCCACCGTCCTTGCCAGTGTCAATGACTGATGTAGACAATGTTTGCTAAGTGCTGCTGTCCTTGTAACTCTGATGTACCCCTCCCCCCACAGCACCCTTCATACCTTTTCATCTGATACCAACATCACACATGGGTCAGCAGTGGGAAAGTGTTTCCAGCTGCATTACAGCAACTTTATGCATATCCCTTTAACATTTAAATGTCCACTTGATCTTATATAGTTTAAGCATAGTAATGTACAACAACCCATTTTGTACACCTCTCAAATGTCCAGATTTTCACCGACTGTCCAGATTTTTTTCATATTTTCAGTCTGTTCCTCATAAAATTTGTGGTTGTCTGGTAATCACTTAGGGTTGAAATCAGTAAATAATAGCATACATTTGAGTTTCAAACTTCATATCCTTTAGAAAAAATGCTTCCTAAGATAAATCCTGTAATTCTAGTAAGTTTATAAGATCAATATTTAAAATCTGTCCCTATTTGTGGCCCATTATCCCCCCCCAATTTTTTTAGGCTTTGTCCAGGTTTATTGTGCTAAGAGCTTGAGGGGTTTGCACATTTGTTTGCAAACACATGAGAGCCACATACACAATTATAGTTACTGCTCTTCGTTATTTGTCTGAGGTTTTGAAGGCTAGTGTTATGCATTTCAGGTGTCAGTAACAAGAATCATGCAAACTCCAGTTAATGATGATCAGCAGCAGATAAGCTTTATTTTTGCAATTTGCTGCCAGTTTGCAATCAAAACATAAAACACCATAAAATTTCCTTGGCTGACTTCTTGTTTGCAAGGTTTAAAGAAATCAGTGCACCGAACCATTGATTCTGTGATTGGATCTGAACCTATGATTGTGAGGAATTAGCAGGCTTGTTTTAGAGAACTTGGCATGAAGGGTATTATCAGTTCAAGTTCTTGTCTTATGCCATGCTACACACGTACTTACTATTAAATGACAAAACAGAATTTCATTTTCAACTAAATTATAAGAGTCTATGGAACAAACTGCAGCTCTTGGTGGAAGAATGATCCTTTCATACCAAAGGCACTGACAGAAGATGGTCGACAGTATCCTCAGCTCACCCCAGTACAATGCTAAGGCTAGGATTATAGATTACTATATGGTGTGCAAGCAAAAAAATAACAGTCCACCAACAACATTTCTGATGCATGTAGAGAAATACATGGAATAATACAATCATAATACCACAGAGTCCTTTCTTCATATTTATTATACATCTGTCTAACAGCAAAGAATGCCAAATAGCAACAGTGGTAAAAACATTACTTAAAAATGTCAAGGTGAGCAAAGCTGCACATTACCCTCTGCACTTTATAAGAGCATCTGTCAAGAACCCACCTCTCTTCCTTACATTCATAATCATAGATAATACTGTGGAATTTTTGATAATACCAAGAATCCTCTTTCCATTTCGTGCTCTTCATTTCTGAAAGATGGGATGGGCACATCAAACATATGAGGCATTATACAGGCTCAATAAAGACTAAAGGTTTATCAGCCAGCGGTTATAATTCAAGCACAAGTATCATTATATCCAGCCCTGTAGAGTTAGAGAAAGTTTTAAATCCCACATGTTAATAAAATCTAAGTGATCTCTAGGATGCCGTCACCATGGAGGCTTTTTTGTTTTAATTTATTGTTGAAACCTCTTAAAAGTGGGAGGGTGCTCGTCCTCCCCTCTCCCCAACCCCAAGCCCTATGGTTCTGGTGCCTTTATATGCATGCCAAAATCAGGATTTAAAAGGGCCAATCGGAAATTCGTGGCATCCTATTATTTTGAGCCCAAAACCAGGAAATACCGAGGAATTCGGTACAGTTGAGAGGTATGACACACAAATGCACGCACACATGCACGTGCACACACATGCACGCACGTGTGCACACACACACACACACACACACACACACACACACACACACACACACACACACGCACACCTATGGGAAACTTGATGGATTGTAAATTCACCTATATAATATCTTAATGGGATGTGGGAGGAAACAGGAGTACCCAGCAATACACATGCAAACAGAGGAAAGACATACTGATTCAACACATTAGGCACCCCATAACCAAGCCTTTTCAGGTAGCAATGCTAAATACTGCATTACTGTGCCTCTCTTTGTATACTCAATGAGAAAAAAATAATAAAATGAAAAAAGTAAATGGATGGAAGAATTTGGAAGTGTTTTTAATAACAGTGTGGTATAAAAAAATGGTGATTACAGAAATAAATGCATACAGACTTACATACATGTATACGTGCATATACAAAACACTACAAAGATGACAAAGCTTCTACTTAGAATGAAGATGAAATTGAAACGGTACTGATAGGGAAATATATATAATTATTGTTTTTCTTTATGCAGCTTCCTCCTGCATTACATCATAACATGAAAAGAAGAGTCATTGAAAGATTTAAGAAGTCCTTGTTCAGTCCACAGAGCAATCATTGCAACTTGAAAGTGGAAATAAAAAAGGTGACTATTATATTTACAGATAAAGTAAAACCATTGGTATATTTTCAGGACTGCATGTCTGATGAATTAGTAATTCCAAGCCTGTTTTATTGGCATGTAGTTGAATTTTTCATTAACATCTGTCAGTTGTGACAGTTTTGTTAAATGTATTTCTGTACTTCTTGTGAAACTCCACTCAGTTTTAAAAAATGTTTTCTTTACTGCAGCTGTTTGTAAATTTACATGGAAATGACAGATAAAATGTAAAACACTGATAGCAGTAAGCTTATGAAAAATTACCTTGCAAGATTTGCAAAATAAAAGAAAACGCAAGACAATGACAAAACATAAAAGAATACTTAAAAAAAGTGATTATGATAATGTACCCATGCACCACATTTGCTTACAGTCGGTATCCCTTCTTAGTTTCTGCTGCTAGTCTTCAAAGGGTATGCCAGGCAAGACATGAGGATAAGCAAACACAGAACTACATGCCGCATACTATTCACTAGGCCAGCACTGAGATTTTCTTTTTTTTAGTTCAGCATCTAGTTTCATCAGTTAAATGGTTAAATTATTCCCTATCGTAAGTTCCAGTTCATTTGATTCTGCATCTGTATTCTGCTCACACTAAACACTTTGCTCACTTGCAGATTTGAAACTCTTTCAGAATTGAGTCAGTTTTTCAGTGTGTCACATCTTACTAGTTACAGTTGCTGTTTTAAGTTGCAGCCTGTAACAGTTTCCATGTCTAGTCTGCTCTTAGTGATTTTTTTCTTCATGTGCCTTCAAGGGACTTGATAATAAGTGTACAGCATTTATATTATTTCACAAAACTCAAATGCAGATTTGTGAAAATCAGACTTAAAAACACAAAGCTAGCAAGCTCAAGTTGTATAGAGACATGATGCTCTGTTTGTAACCAAGGAAACCAGAGTTACGTTATTGGTTTGGACACTTGATGGAGCTGGCAGGGTGGATAGGCATGCCCATTCTGGGGGATGGTGAATGCTGATGAGAGCAGTTCGCTTGCTGAGTCCCGGTGGAGGTCAGGACTCAAAAATGATTTCTAAGCTGGGTGGAGAGGTAGGCCAAGGAGGCATGGCTATCCTAAGGTCCAGGCTGAGCATGTTCCCGCAGGCCACACCTAATTGCTTACCCATCCCACCAAATAGAAAGGCAGCATGAAGGTGAGGGTGTAGGGCTTAGAAAAAAACAAAACACTACAACCTGCAATATGATTGCTGTCTGCCTGCCCCTGTCCCCTTTAGAGACATGTGGTGGAATGAACCTAGAGGCCTTTTTCTGAGTATGGCTCTTCTGAAGGGGAAACCCCTCCCCAGTATTATTAAGTGTGAGGGTACTACCACAGTGTTGGAACCTCTGAAAATTGGAGTATTGGGGAGATGGCCATAGAGGAGCCTGAAATCAGAGGTACATAAGTAGACAAAAAATCCCACAAAACCGACATGTATATGCAAAGAAAGATGTAACAATTAAATGCTGGCAAATACAAATATTTATATATACATCCCCAAAGTTCAGAATGTTGGAGTAAGAAAAGGAGCAAGTGAGCGAGGAGAAAGTGAAGCATGTACGCAAACAGTGGGATGCACCTCAGAACTGACTGAAGTACATGAAAACGAAAAGCAGCTGTTTAGTTTTGCCATTTCTTTCTGTGATTTGGTGTAACTTTCTGACCTTTGACAGCATATATAAATACATGTCTTAAAAATCATTGCTATAGGAAACCATGCATATGGTGTGAAATATAGCTGCAGACAGATGTTAGTATTATATCCTGACAATCTCAGCAGTTGGATATTCACATGGATGCATGATTTTATTCTTGATTTGTGGCCATTATGGGATAATTCAGTTGTAAAGGAGAGCACATAATGCACCTTTCTGAAATCTTTTTGCCACCCAGACTTAATTGTCATGCCACTTCCCTTCTTCTTGCTAGTCACTTATGGTTTAGTTTCCTTCACAGCAATGTTAAATATTTCTTAAAACTGTAGTATTCACTGAGAAAATAATTAAAAACTGGGATTCAGAAAGGCTTACCATGAGGGGTAAGTCTTAATATGTACACTTCCTCCCTTGCAATAAGCCTTTCCGCTTCTTGGACAACCCTAACACTGAAGTTTCTCACTAGCAAGGGCCTCACTGCAGAGGAAGGTGTTTCACCCAATGCATCATGATAATGTGGCAGTCTGGGGGAGTGGCTAATTATAACTAGCCATGTGCTTTCCCCCAGAAATGCTACTTGGTCCTAATAAGTCAATCAACAGTGTAAAATTTAATTGTAAGATGAAAAAGTGAAAGCCATAACATGATGGTGTGTGCATGCCTCTAGAGGCATGAATGAAGCGTCATGAATGTGTGTGTGTGTGTGTGTGTGTGTGTGTGTGTGTTTGTGGTGGGGGTGTTGGAGCATGCACATGTGACTGGGTGGTGAGTTCTTTTGTTCCTGTTTTTGACTGTCGGGAGGGCTTGTTTGTTGATAAAAGGTTGTGTGTGTGTGTGTGTGTGTGTGTGTGTGTGTGTGTGTGTGTGTGTGTTTGTATAGGAGTGTGAATGTGACTGTAGGGAGTGCTTTTATTAAAAGGTGATGTTTGGGCAGCTAAAGAGAGCAGTGTGATGCCCCTCCTCTGGGCCAGTAATCAGAGAGACGCAGTCCTCAATACTGACACCGGTAAGGGATGTTCATTTGGAACAAAAATAGATACACACAGTATTTCCAGATGCCGCTCTCTGCACCAAGCACAGTTTGCCTTAAGTGTACACAGGAAACACACTTCTGTCCTCGGTTTTCCTCTCTTTTACCACGACCAAATAAGACTCCACACTGACGACAGCTGTAAAGTTGAGTCCTCAGCCAAGTATTCCAAACCAAGTCCTCCACCATCTTGTCTGTGAAACCATTCATCTGTGTCCCTGCTCCAAGTAGCTGACACACACACTCTTTGAGATGTGATTTTCACACACACACACACACACACACACACACACACACACACACACACATACATATATATGAAAGGCTGGCACAAATTTACCAACTATGCCGTCTCTGCCCAGACTATAAGGTAGATACTGCCACCTGAACACTCCAAAGCCAGCTACTCTAAGGCTCCTACAAGGGTACCCAATTATACTGAGTAAAATTAATACTAATACAAATGTTAGTGTTTGATCAGTGCAGCAAGGCTTTCAGAAGTGGCCACAGTGTCACCAGATAAATATAAGTGCTCTCAAATGTTAAAATATTCTCTAAAAGACCAGGTACAATAAAAAGTTTAAATATATTTAATAATAATAAACGAACATGAAAATACTAAATACCTATTTACAATCAACACCAGAGTTTCAATCCCAGGAAATATTAAAAATAACACAGATGGATAGATTCCAGCAGGACCCACTGTTGGTACATTTTTAACACAAGCAGCTTTACAAATACATTTTCAGCACAAGCACCTGTACAAATCAGTTTGAGGTACACATGACATATAATTAATTTCAAAACTCCAATGATCTGTGCTAGCTTATATTACACATCCACTACCCTGCTTCTCCTGGCATAGCTGGAAATACCTCACATCATCACGTCTCTCCTCCCTTTGAAGACTCAAGCTAATTTTTCAAGTGGTCCTTGAGAAACGTGGCTTGAGGGAAATGAGCCTGTCTGGGAACATATTAACCCATACCTTGTCGTGAGAGCCCATCTGCATTGGCATTGCTACCCCACTACGGTGCTACACTTTCATATCATATGTCTGCAACCCTAAACTCCACCTTAATAACTTGGAATATTGTTCGCTGGCACAATTTAGCCATATCCCCCCCCTTAGACTCCTCCTGCCACCCACTGCAAATAGCACCAGTCATTCCCTATCATGGTAAGGCTTCATCATGTTAACATGGTACAATTTGTGCCCCTGCCTTCTGCCTAGCAATTTTGCCTTGTAGTTAACATCACTGACCTTATTTACCACTTTGAAGGGTCCCTCCCACACTGGCTGCAGCTTATTGTGTCTGACAGGAATGAACACCATAGCCTGCTGTTCCACAGCATATTCTCAGGCTTAAGCATTCCTGTCATACCAAACCTTTTTCTGCTGTTGGACTCCTGCTAGGTTCTTGTGGGCCAAGCCCATGAGTTCCCTAAGCCTTGTCCTGAGATTTAGGATGTATGCCACAGCAGACTCCTTGTGTGATTCACACTCACCCTCCCACTCATCACAAATCAAATCTAAAGGCCCCCTCACTCTATGCCCATACATCAACTCAAAGGGTGAAAAACCTGTGGATTCCTGGGGTACGTCTGTATGTGAATAACAGATGGGGTAAATATTTTTCCCACTCCCTCTTACACTGGTCTGAAAATGCCTCTAGCATGGTCTTTAGTGTAGAGCTTAACCTCTCCAGAAGACCATTAGTCTAGGGGTGGTAGTGGGTTGTCTTTAGGTGCTTCACCCCACAGCTCTCCCACAGATAAGCCAGCAGCTCTGACATGAAATTGGCACTTCTGTCAGTCAATATTTCTGTCCGGAAACTTACTCTTCTGAAAATCTCTAACAAAGCATTTGTCACCTTCTCTGCCCCGATGGAGGACAGAGCCACCATTTCTGGGTATCTAGTAACATAATATTTTACCATTGAAATATACTTCTTCACTGTGGAACTTGGACTACTCAGAGGCCCCACAGTATCCACAGCTACCCTCTGAAATGGCTCCTCAATCACAGGCAAAAGCATCAAAGGAGATTTACCCTTGTCTCCTGCCTTGCCTACTTTTTGTCACTGCTCACAGGTCTTGCAGTGCCCTGTTACTTTCCTTGCAGTCCCACTCCAGTAAAAGGTCTGCATAATACATCTCTTGGTATGCTTCATGCCATTATCACCTACAAAATGAATGTCATGGGCTATGGCTGGAAGTGACAGATGGTAGGCTCTGGGCAGTAGCAACTGCTGTATTACCTCAATCTCTAGCCCTCCCTCAGGGGTCCACTCTCTATACAGTAACCCTTTGTTCCATTGTACAGACTCCCCTTTTCCTTGAGGATCAGGTGCCTCCATAGCTACCTTCCCAAGCCTCTTGGATTGGGTCCAAGAGCTGAGCCTTGCTCAGCTCTACCTTTGTGACTCTTCCCAGCTTCCCTTCCACAGGAAGTTTGGTATCCTCTGACAGCAGTGCCTCACTGTCAGCCTGGGTGACAACACTCACCTCTGCCCTTGCATTACTCTGTCCAAGGGAACATCAGCACCTACCAACAGCTGTGGCTCACCTTCAGGCTCACTGCTACAGGATAACTCCCTCCCAGAAATAGCCACCTCACCAGCCATGGCTTCAAGTGTACGATCTCTCAAGGGCTCCCCTAGGCTACCAGCCCTACATGCCTGTCTCCAAGCCTGAGTGCATGTAACTGCATGCACACACGTTACTGCCTTATCAGAATCATTCCCTATCAAGACATCTGCAAGGATATCCTTAAACACACCTACTTTCTTGCTTTTTTTCTACCCTCCCAGTCAAGGTGAACCCTGGCCAAAGGCATTTGGAATGGAATCCCTCCTAAAGCTCTGACTGGACTGGACTGCCCAGGCAAGTTCTTCTCCTCTTTAACCACTGCAGGCTTCACAATGGTCAAAGGCTGTCTCTCTCTTAGGTTCATAGGTTCATAGGTTCATACTAGGCTATCTGCCCTAGGGCATTTATAAGCCTAGCCAGAATGTGTTTGGCTTTCGCCACCCATTTTAAATTTATTTTGCTATGCCCTTTTTCGAGGTTAGTATACTGTGCCTCTGTCTAACAGTGACACAGAAGTGATACCCGGGGTAAACCTATGATCTCCCATCCACTCATCAAGATTCCTCTTGAAGAGAGTCAATGAGGGACTCTGCCTAACCTGGACTGGGATTTTATTCCAGAGTGAAGGGAGCCTCTGGGTTATGAATCTGTCCCTCCAGCATGTCCTATTTATTTCAGTGCTGAGGTTCAAGTCTCTCGAGCGCGTAGCTCGATGGGATTTGGATTTTCTGAGGTGCAGCATGTCCATTAATTCCGGGTTGGACATGGCTTTATACATCAGGCACAGATCGCCTCTGAACAGGCGGTATGCCACTGAGTAGAGCTGGAGTTTCTTTAACTGGGCAGCATATGGCATCTGTTTGAGCCCTTTGATCCTCTTGGTGAGGTACTTTTGGGGTCTTTCCAGTTGCTGCAGGTGTCTGGTAAGGTACATCCCAAAAGGGGTATTGTACTCAATTATGGGCCTGATGAGGGATGAGTAAAGAGGCACGATGACCTCCCCTGATCTAGATGTGAATCCCTTCATGATTAGGTGGGCTATATAAAATGTTTTTCTAACCACTTTGGCCACGTGGTTGTCAAATGAGAGATTGCTATCAACTTGGGTCCCCAGGTCCCTAATTACTTCTTCTGTACTTAATGGATTACCACCTATGTGGTAATTTGTGGGCACTTTGTTTTTGTCAAAGGGGATAACTATACACTTTTTGGCATTTAGCTTGAGGCCATGGCTCTGGCACCAGTTGTCTGTTTCTATGAGGCCCTTTTGGAGGATGCTTGTGTCGGCTGGAGAGTCGATTATGGCGCCCAGTTTGCAGTCATCTGCGAACTTGGTCAGCCACAGTCCTTCCGTGTTGGCCTGTACCTCCGAGAAATATATACCGAACAAGAGAGGTCCCAGGACTGAGCCTTGTGGGACACCACTTGTAACTAGTTTGGAGTCTGACATGGCTCCAGCAATTCTAACCATGTGGGTTCTGTCCTTGAGCCAGTTTGCAATCCATCTAGTGACATAGGGGTTTATATTTAAGCTGGTGAGCTTATCTATAATGCCCGAGTAGGGTATTGTATCGAAGGCTTTAGCGAGGTCCAGGTAGGCTGTGTGGACCACCTTCCCCTCGCCAATCGCCTTGGTGACTGTTTCAAAGAAATCAACCAGGTTTAAAAGGCAGGATCTGCCCTTAACAAAGCCGAACTGGGTAGGATCCAGTGTCTGTAGGTCCCCAATATCTTTATTTATGAGGTCCATGATGATCCTTTCCATAGCTTTGCAGACTAAGCTAGTCAGGCTTATGGGGCGATAGTTTCCAGGATCCGTTGAGGCACCACCTTTATGGAGAGGGACCACTGTTGCTGTACGCCACTCTTTGGGCACATATCCTGTAGTAAGGCTGAGATTGAACAGTAGTTTTATGTTTGGGTTTAGCTCTTCTTGGAGTTCATGTAGGACACAGCCCGGGACACCGTCTGGTCCCATTGATGCTGTGTTTTTTGCTTTGGAGAGGGCGGCTCTTACCTGAGCATCTGAGATGTCAGGGGGGCAGCACTCTGCTGGGATAGATATTTGCCCTTTTGGTGGGGGGGGGAGTTTGCGCTGAACCTGTCAGCTAGGATGTTGGCAATGTCTGTGGGTTCAGTGTATTTTTTGTCATTTTGGACTAATTCTGAGCATATCTGGGAATTACCACCCAGGTTCCTAACATAACTAAAGAAAGCCTTGTGATTATCCTTAGTGTCCTGTGCAATTTTTCTCTCAAAGCTGGCCTTAGACAATTTTATGAGTGCCCGTAGTTTTTTGCTAATACTGATCAGTGATGCCTTCCCTTTTTGGGATTTTGCTCTATCATTTAGTAGCTTCCTCCTTCTATTGTATAGTTTGTTTATGGCTGGGGTCAACCAGACAGGACGTCTGCCTTTGGAGGATTGGGTCTTGGTTTTATTCAGGATCGCATGATCCATGCATTCCTGAAGGTGTTCATAGAATGCGTTTATAAAGGATTCTGCGGTCTGGGTCAAGATTTTCCACAAGCCCGGGCTTTGAAGGATTCCACCTCAGTTTTGAGGAGTGTGAAATTTGCTTTAGAGAAGTTTTTCACTGTGGTTTTCTGGGCAGGGGGTGGGGTCGGGATGTGAATATCCAGTGAGATTAGTTTATGGTCTGATCTTACCAGTGAGGGATACACTTCTGGTCTGAAGCATAGAGTCCCCATGTTGGTGATGATCAGGTCCAGTATGTTTTCCCCTCTTGTGGGAGTGGTAATAAGTTGTTCCATAGCATTTGAGTTTATAAATTCTAGGAACCTTTGGGCTAGGGTGTTGGAGCTAGAGTAATGCTCCCAGTCTATGTCTGGGTAGTTGAAATCGCCTAATATAACGGTGTTTGGAGAGACCTTCATATTTTCCAGTGTTCTCAGGAAGGCCGAGTGGGGTTTCTGGGTTTGGGAGGGTGGTCTGTAGCAGGCTATAAACTGGAAGGCAGTTTTACCCACTGTTAGTTGCACATGGATAGTCTCTGATGCTTCGTGCTTTGCCACCAACCTGGAGGTGTGGGTATCTTTGATGAATATCGATACTCCCCCTCCTTTTGTGGTTCGGTCCAAGTTTTGGGGCTGAAAAGCATGGTATGAGGTA
This sequence comes from Protopterus annectens, assembly GCF_019279795.1. Lineage (NCBI taxonomy): Eukaryota > Metazoa > Chordata > Ceratodontiformes > Protopteridae > Protopterus > Protopterus annectens. Next base: position 284,798,209 of record NC_056731.1, read on the forward strand.
TAACCTGGTAGTGCTGGGGTGCTCTCGGGAGCCCTGAACCAGGTTTCTGTTACTGCACAGATATCGATGTTCTCCATGCTAAGGAGAGTTTTGAGTGTGTGCATCTTGAGGTTTAGACTTCTGGCGTTGAGTAGCATTACTCTTAGTTTCTTATCCCTTGTGATACCTATGGGTTTGTCTTTTGAGCCTTGCCTAAAAAAGGCACTATAGGGGTAGCGAGAGACTTTGCCAATATCCGAAAGCCCAGGGGTGACAGGTGCAAGCCGTCCCTAGCGAAGCATCGTGGCTTGTCGAGCATATCATCCCAAGCTGACAGGCATTGGATCCCCTTTGAATGACACCAGTACTTAAGCCAATTGTTGAAATTGATCATCTTGTCTTCATATTGTGGCACCATTCTTGGTGAGGGTAAGATGCTACTCAAGGTCAGGGTCATACCGGCCTGGGCTACATGCTCAGAGAGCTCCTTTATGTCTCTTTTCATGTAGTCCAGGGAGGTACGTCTCAGGTCATTCACACCAGCATGGACAATGAGTGAGTCATATTTGTACTTGCCTTGGAGTGACCTGAGTGCTTGTGTTATGTGGCGGGTCCTAGCGCCCAACAGGCTGCTCACTGTTACCCTCTCCTTGTTCAGCCTGGTGAGCGGGACGTCAGTGTGCCTGACGATAGTCACCTATTACAAGTGTATCAGGTGTGTTGTTTAGTCTTAAGGGCTGTGACTGTTCGGCACACTGGCTTTGTGAGATATGTGTTGCACGTGTTTTGTTTTGGGGTAGCGGTTGCTTGGGTGTCTGCTTTGGAGGTCTCTGCTGCTTAGGCAGATCTTTATTTAGAGCCTCCGAGTATGTTTTTGTGTGATTATGTGTTTGGTTTGCTGTCGTGGTAGGTCTATGTGAGACTGGAATTGTAGTGAGTGTGGTTTCCTTCTCCTCCTGACTGGTTATGCCAGTACTGAGTTGAGAGAGCTTAGCTTCCAGTTTGGCTATATGGTTGCATCTCTCACATGTGTTGGAATTTGTTGGGAGGAGGAGAGGGTTGTCTGTGTACATGAGGCAGTTGTAACATTGCCTCAAGATTCCCAGATTCACCAGCTGGACCGGAGAGGAGATTGACAACTGACCTTTGGACATGCTAGAATAATATTGGGAATTCCTTAATAATTGAAAACAAGGGCCAGTGGAGAGTGAGGGTGTAGTGCTTTTAATTTTTAGTGCTGACTTATATAATTGCTTTAGTGAGCAAGTGCCAGGTAACTTAAGTGCAATGTGTTACAGGTAACTTAGCAGTGGCCTGTTTTTCCATCCACTCAAGATAGGATATAAACTCCAGTGATAGTCTGGTACCTCTGTTGTCTTCAGACAACTTACCACTGACATACTGTTATTCCCATTTACTGGTTCCCCCATCTTTTGTTCCTCACCTTGCTTCCGTGGATGTCTGTATGCTACATGGCCCCACTGGTTACATTTAAAACATCTAACCCTTGATCGATCCTGGCTATGTACCTGAACTAGTGGCTTCCCCTGTTACTGGTAGACTCTGTTGGGGTGGTTTAGGCTGTCCACCATGTCTTCCCTTATATCTATGTTCAGTGCTGTGTATCCCCTTCTTGTGCAGTGATGCACTGCTTGCTAAGTAGAGAACACCTTTTTTCCCCAGTTCATCTGCAGAGTTACACTCCCGGTCTGCAAACCAGATTCTTGTGTCCTTAGGCAAAGTGCTAAGGGCTTGTTCCCTCACCAAAAGGTCTGCTAACCTTTCAAAAGTGGTGACCTGACACCCACTCACCCACATATAAAAATAAGTGTTTAATCAGCAATATAATCACATGCACTTTCATCTGCCTTGCATCTGTGCTCAAAAACTTTTTTCTGTAAGTTTGACATGTTAATTTAAAACATTTCAATAAACATTGGTTAACTTTATCATAGTTTAAACAATCAGAATCAAACAATTTAGAAATAGCAGTTACAGCATTACCATAGGTTCATAGGATGATACTAGGCTATTGGCCCAGATGCCCTCATAAGCCTAGCCAAGAATTTTGCCAATGTTCCCACAAAGTCAGCACCTGTTTCCCCTGTCCAGCAGGGACACAGGTGGGATCCCAGGGGTATATTTTCTGTTTTTCATCCAGTCATCCAAGTTCTTAAAGAGGGCTAGAGAGGTACTCTGCTTAACATGGAAGACAGTCTGTTCCACAGATGGAGGAGTCTCTGGGACACAAATATATCCTGCCAACAAGTTCTATTAATGTTACAGACCAGGTTTAGGCCTTGTGTGCAGGTTGCCCGAGTGGATTTTGACTTATGGATATGCAGCAACTCTATCAAGGCTGGGTCTGAGATGGCCTTGTATGCCAGACACAGGTCACCTCTGAGCAGGCTGTACGAGACTGAGTAGAGGAACAGGGATTTTAGCCTATCTGTACAGGACAGGTGTTTGCGATTCTGAATTTTCCTGGTCAAGAACATCTGTGGTCTCTCCAGCTGCTGCATGTGCTTGACAAGGTACATGCTGAAGGGGGCATTGTACTTGATAATGGGTCTAATAAGGGAGGAGTACAGAGATGTTATGACCTCCTTGTCCCTGATGAAATGCTCGTTCTTATGAGGTGGGCCATATAGAAAGCCTTTCGTACAATGGAGGGAACATGGTGGTCAAAAGTCAGGTTGCTATCGACCTGGGTGCCCAAGTCCCTCACGAAAGCTTGCATTCTTAGTACATTGTTACTGATGTGATAATTAGTAGGGACATCATTTTCTCCAAAGGGGATAATGATACATTTCTTGGCATTCAGTTTGAGGCCATGCTTCTGGCACCAATCATTAGTTTGGGTAAGGCCCTCTTGGTGGATATTCACCTCACTAGGGAAATTTAAGACAGCACGCAGCTTGCAGTCATCTACAAACTTGGTCAGCCACAGACCACTGGTTTTGGCTTGCACCTCAGAAAAGTATATCCCAAACAGTAGAGGTCCCAGACCGATCCTTGGGGTACATCGCTCTTTATGGGTCTACTACTAGAGGTGCTTCTCCTATTTTGACTGAATGGGTTCTATCAGTGAGCCAGTTAGGTACCCATCTCATAACATACAGGTTGATGCCTAGCTAGGAGTGTTTATCTATTATGCCCAAGTGGGGAATAGTGTTGAAGGCTTTGGCTAGGTCAAGGTAGGCGGTATTTACCATATTCCCCCCATCTATCGGGCAGTAGTGTTGAAGGCTTTGGCTAGGTCAAGGTAGGCAGTGTGTATCATCGTCCCCTCATCCATGACTTTGGTGACTGTTTCGAAAAAGTGACCAACTTCAGTAGGCATGATCTCCCTTTGACAAAACCAAAGTGCATGGGGTCAAGTGTTTGGAGGCTGCCAATGTCCTTGTTTATAAGGTCCATGATAATGCGTTCCATGACCTTGCAGATCAGGCTAGTAAGGCTGATGGGCCTATAATTGCCTGGGTCAGTGGACGCTCTACCTTTGTGTAAAGTGTTGACAGTGGCTGTCCTCCATTCAGCTGGGATGAAGCCAGTGCTTGGGCTTTGGTTGAATAGAGTGCCTAATGGAGTTGAGTGCTCATGCCTGAGTTCATGTAGGATGCAGCTAGGGATGTTGTCGGGTCCCATAGAGACTGTATTTTTTGCTTTTGAGAGGGCATTAAAAACCTGCTCCCTGGTGATGAAGGGAAGGGGGGCAGGTGCTGCGGATGTCCTGGTTTACTGATGGGGGGTGAAGTTTTCACTGAACCTCTCTGCCAGCAGATTGGCTATATCTACTGTGTGTGTGTATGTGGTGTTCTTGACTACCAGTTCAGAGCAGATTTGGGTGTTTCTTTTGAGATTGCGAGCATATGTGAAGAAGGCCTTGTGACTGTCTTTAGTGGATGTGGCCAATTTGGACTCAAAGTTAGCCTTAGAGGATTTCACCAGTGACCTTATTTGCTTGTTCAGACAAAGGATAGATTGCTTCCAACTTGGTACCGGCTGCTCCTTGGTCTTGGACAGCATTTTTTTTCTTTTATTATAGAGTTAATTTGTTGCTGCCATCCACCAGACAGGTTTACACTTCCTTGAGGAAGATGATTTGGTCCTGTCAGGTATTGCTGACTCCATACGGCTATGTAGGTGCTTGGTGTATTCTTGGACATTAGTCCTAGTTTCAACTGAAGGAATGGTGGCTGTGAAACTCCTTATACCTGCTCTCAGGAGATTGTAGTCTGCTTTTTGTTTGACCCTGATTTTGGGGGGGGGGGGGTCAGGATAGATGGTGACTTAGAAAGTGATCTCTTTATGGTCGGATCTTACCAAGGAGGACACTGTAGGGGTGCTACAGTGGCTACTCATGTTGGTTAATACCGGGTCTAGGATATTTTCACCTCTCGTGGGGGTGTCGACTAGCTGATCCAATGCATTGGCATTGAAGTCAATGAATCTCTGGGTGTTCATGTTTGGGCTAGAATAGGTCTTCCACTCTACGGTTGGGATCAGGGTAGAGGGTTGAATCTTGATAGGTGGAGTGGGCATCCTGAGTCATGGTTGAGGATCTGTAGCTAGCTATGATTTGAACAGGTGTTTTATTAACAGTTAAATGCATTTGGAGTGTTTCCTGTGTGTCATATCATTTGACCAGCCTGGAGGTGTGTATGTCTTTGATAAATATTGAAACTCAACCTCCTTTGGCTTTGTACCCCTCCATTTGGGGTCTGAAAGTATGGTAGGATGAGTAACCTGGTATGGCTGGGGTGCTGTCTGCAGCTTTGAACCAGGTTTCAGTGACTGCACAAATATCAGCATCCTCCAGGGTGAGGAATGCTTGCAGTGAGTGCAGTTTCACGCTAGCACTCCTAGCGTTTAGCAGCATGACCTTTAAATTTCATTTAGAGAATATTTCATGTTGGTAATTTTGTGCTCATGGCTTTGCCTGAAAAAGGCACTATGGGAGAGGCAAGAGCCTTTGCCAGAAGCCTGAAGACCAGAGGAGACAGATGAAGGCCATCTCTGGCAAAGCATCGTGGTCTGTCAGTCATGTCCTCCCAGGCTGTCTGGTATTGGATCCCCTTGAAATGACACCAAAAACTAAGCCAATTGTTAAAGTCAACCATTTTCTGTTTGTACTGAAGCATCATTCTAGGTGACAGTAGGATGCTGCTTAAGGCTAGGGACATACCTGCCTGGGACACATATTCAGCAGGCTCAATCATGTCTCTCTTCATATAGTCCAGAGAGGTACATCTCAAGTCATTCATACCAACATGGACTATGACAGAGTCATAACAGTACCTGTTAAGAGACTTGAGTGCATGTGTGATAAGGAAGATTCTAGCATCTGACAGGCAACTTACCGTGACTTTCTCCTTGTCTAGCCTGGTGAGGGGCGCATCTGTGTGTATCATGATAGAGTCTCCTATGATTAGTATGTTGGGTTTGTGGTTGGGCCTTAGAGGCTGTGAGACACAGGCTTGTGTACTATGGTACTTGGTGCTGTGGGTTGTGATGTGCATGTGTATTTTTGTTTCGGAGGTCTCTTTTTTAGGTATGTTTTTGTTGAGAACCTTCGCATATGTAGGAGTGTGTTGTACAGGTGTGGTATGTGCCATGATTGTGCAGACAAACTTCTGAGACAGCAAGGATTCTAGGTTCTTAATGTAATTGCATCTCTCACATATTGTATTCCTAGGTGGTAGTAGTAGACTGTTGTCTGTGTACATAAGGCAGTTGCTACACTGTCTCAGGATGCCCATATCAACCAGACTAGCAGGAGAAACCATAGGAAATTGCCCATCTGTGGTTGTCAGAATCTGTGAAAGAGAGGTCAGGGATAGCAGAGTGGGTACTATCTGAGGAGAGTACCTATAGGTGTGAATAGGGCTGGATAAAATCAATACAGTAGCTGCAAGTGAGGGCCCCACTTACACAGGAGTGCTGGTATGGGAAAAAATGCAGCTGGGATACCTTGCAAAGGGTTAAAACAGCACAGCAGCAGTGCACGACATGCAACAAGCACTAACCCATGCAAATGCAGGGTTCAAATACCACAAAAACGAAAGTAAAATAGAAACACTGGAATTGACCAATCAACCCTTGTCCCTGAGCACTTGGTTAAACACCCTATGCCAGACCAGTTCACATACTCCCACTAAGTGCAGGCAGGCCCTGACCAACACAAGATGGCGTAGCAGGAACACAGGAATCACACAAACAGATCTGGATATAGCAAAACCTGTAACTAGACTATACTAAAGATATTTAAACTCTGTTTAGGTTGATTTAGCACAGGAGAACCGAAACACACTTAAATATTATCAGACAAGAGCAAACTGATTTAAACAAATTAATTTACCAATAAAAAAGTTCAAAATGGAGCCCTATTCCATCAACCTTCAATCAGACGAGTTCTAACTGCACAGTCCTGCCACTAGGGTGCAGGGGAACCCTCTCTAAAAAAAGATGACCTGGATTAATGCTCAAGTTATACAAACAGAGCTAGATTCAGCAAGTCTGAATCTAGTCTATGCTACAGCAAACAAGGTGCACCAGTTTCAGAAAGAAACATTTCAAATAAGCAGGCACAATAAGCCTTCAACCAGAAATTCCTAGCTCAGAAGGGCAGAAGCTACCCTCTCCTTCCACAAGAGCAGAGACCACAAGCCTTCTTAATGTAAAATAACTGGCATGAAGCCCAAGTGCTTAAACCAGAATTAAGACACTTTTAGAATAACAGACACACTAAGCCTTCAACCATCAATTCCCAACTTAAATGTAAGCTACATCTACTGTCACAAGAGTGTAGACCACAAACCTTCCTAATGTAAAACAACTGGCCTGAAGCCCAAGTGCATAAACGAAAATGCTACCAACAGTTGCAGTTTAATCAGGCTACTAACAAGCAGTAATAAATGCAGCAGAATAAATGCAATTGAATACTTCTAAGAACAAGCAGCAAAAGCAAAATAAAGTAATAAAGTAGGAAGAAACACAAATATGGTAAATACAGATGAAGAAAGTGCAAGCTTTGTTTCTTTCTTTTGGTTAAGTGGGAAGGGAGGAAACATATAATTCGAGGTAGAGAAACTAAGGGGGTGGGCCTTCCCAAATGATCTCTCTCTCTCTCTACCCAGTAGAATGAGCTGATTTGGTAGGACTGGGGTGATTGTCCAAAATGAGATTTACAGTAGGGGTGGGTAACTCAAAAGCCACCAAATATAAGAACACAACAAAAACTGGGTGGGTGGCAGGGAGAAAAATGCAACCGCAGATCAGCAATATTCAGAGCAAACAGGAGGCACACAAACACTTCAGCTAAATAGAGAGATTTCTAAATATAAGAGCAATGTTGTTTCTCAGCTCCTCCCACTAATTAACTGAAGTTATTCACAGTTTGCAAAGGAATTCTTTGGTAACTTTTTTTAACTTACCCTAGCCAAGAAATCTTAAAACTCCAACAGAATGGAAAATTTAAAAGAAAGCAAATGTAATTCTGGAATAAGATACAAAATAAAAGTGATCAAACCTTAAATGAAGAGCTTCAAATCAAAATAAAATGCAGCCACAGATCAGCAATATTCAGTGCAAACAGGAGGCAGACAAACACACAAACTGTGAAAGAAATATACTGACCTTTATTGCTTCTGGGCTTTGGTTATTCCCTTCCCCTTTACTTCCATGACCCTGACAAAGAGTCAGCATCTCCCTCTCATGTTGATGTTACTTCTCATTTTCTTTAGCCTCCAAATGCTGCAATCTCTCATTTTCGTCTACCTCCAAATGCCACAGTCTCTCTGCTGATTCTAATTCTATCTGTTTTACTTGCCACAGTCTCTCTGCTGATTCTGATTCCAAAAGTTTGGCCTACAGTTTAAGTCTCATTAACTCCAGACAGGTTTTTAAGTGTTCTGAGGAAAAGGTGAACTGTCTTGTTTCTTAGGGCTGCAAATCCCCATCACCAGACTGGTTATCCTTTGCAACTAAGACTGAAATAATTTCCTCTTTAGTCAGGTTGGCATGCACCAGTCCTTTGGCTTCACATACCTTGGCCACATGGTTCTTTGTCAGCTTGTCATAATCCTCTGCTGACATCTTTGCCTGCTTTACCTGACTAAACTAACAGAAAATAAATAAAATGGTTGTAAAAATGAAACTCTGCATGTTTACCTTGTGGCTGTTGAGAGTACACACACCTTCAGTGACAACTGCCTACAGGCTACAGAAGTTCAGTTAATATCCACACCTCTGCTCATCAATATGTGACATCCCTCCTCTGGGCCATTAATTAAGAAGGCCCAATCCTCACCATTGACACCAGTGAGGGATGTTCACTTGGAACAAAAATAGATGTGCCTAGTATTTCCAGATGCAGCTCTCTGCACCAAGCACAGTTTCTCCTAAGAGCACACAGGGGACACACTCCCATCCTGGGACTGGGTTTCCCTCTCTCTCACCAGGACCCAAATAAGACTGCACACAGATCACAGATATAGAGTCCTCAAACAAGTGTTAAAAGCCAAGTCCTCCACCACCCTGTGAAACCAGTGCTCTGTTTCCCTGCTCCAAGTAGCTGACACACACACTCTTTTGAGATTTCATTTTCACACACACACACACACACACACACACACACACACACACACACACACACACACACACCTGGGAAAGGGTGGCAGAGATTTACCAGCTATGCCCCCTTTGTCCAGACTATAAGGTAGATACAGCCACCAGAACACTCCAAAGCCAGCTACTCTAAGGCTCTTACAAGGATACCCTATTATACTGAGTAAAATTAGCACTAATACAAATGGTAGTGTTTGACCAATGCAGCAAGGCTTTCAGAAGTGGCCACAGTGTCACCAAATAAATATAAGTACTTTCAAAGGTTAAAATATTCTTTAAAAGACCAGCCACAGTGAAAAGTAAATATATTTAATAATAACAAAAGAACAAGAAAATACTGAATATCTGTTTACAATAAACACCAGAATTTCATCGCAGAAAATATTAAAAATAACACAGATTGGTAGACTCACAAAGATTCAGAAAAACAGTACCTAACTAATCTCACTATATTTACCTGACTGATCAAAATAATTACTATTCCTGGTTACTTACTAAAGCAAGGCAAGATGAAGTGAGTGAGTAATCCTTCTTTATCAGGTTTCACACACAGACTGCCTGGAGAATGACATCACATACATCTGGTCATCTGACGTTTGGCTCCCACACAACCCCCTTTACTAGAAACCGAATCAGAATCTAGCATATATGTGTCATAATACACACACACATACACACACACACACACACACACACACACACACACACACACACACTTCTGCTAAGATGTGTTATAGTATCCGGAAGCTATAAAACCATTGTAAAACCTTCCACCCTTTCAGGGTAGCAATTAGTTCACCCATAAGGACAATAGAGTAGAATTCCTAGTCCTGGTTTTCACAGACATTTTGTCTCTGGCTGCTATCAGAACTGTAAGATACAATCTTTATGGCCTAAACCAGGTATTTTAATTTCGGGCTATTTTACAAAGTTAACTGGACTGAGATTAGCCTCTTCTCTTTCAGAATCCTCTGTTATAATACATTCACTTCAACAATTACAATGCAGTCTGACATACAGATGTATTGCTTTTCTGTCCAGCAGGACCCACTGTTGGTACATTTTTAACACAAGCAGACTTACAAATAAATTTTCAACTCAAGCACCTGGAAAATCTGTTTGATATACAAATGACATACAATTCTTTAAAAAAACTCCAGCTACCTATGTTGGCATATGTTACACATCCACTGCCCTTCTTCTCCAGGCATATAGCTGGCAATACCTCACATCATCACAGGCAGTACCACTATCAGGTCTGACATGAGTAGTGTTGGTTATTTTTTAGTTTAGAGACATGCTAATGAGCTAATAATGAGGTGTTTCTCACTGCAGCCATAGCTGTGTCTGAGTCACGTTGTCTCACTGCCACAGTAGTTAACCTACCTGTACTAGGCAAGTATGAGAGGTGAACCTTTTTCTGAATTCCAGAGAATATTTGCTTGTTGCCAGTGAAAAAGGAGAAAATAATGAGAATAACAAGGAATGTGTTTTTTTTTTAAATGAGTATAGGGAATTATTAGATATTTCTGTTTTTTTTCTGATGTTTCTATCATTTCTAGTTCTTCTGGTAAAAAAAGGTGAATGTAAAATATTTAGAGAAAGAGAAAATGAATCTCAAGCAGTCTCTTTGAAACCTAAAATACAGCATTTAGAGCCATCAGGATCTTGGAAGCAGCATGCATTAGGTAATTCTAGGCTTTCATTGCAAAAGTGGAGTCTATTCATTGATGAATGCAGGACTTTTTCTCCACAAACTTAGAGAGGTTACACCCTCTACTATTAGTTCTGAGGTACCTGAGGGCAAAGCTGTTATGGGGTAATTTGTTTTCCCAGTAAAAGGATTACAAATCTGCAGCTTCACAAAACTGAACAGTTCTTTCTTGTAAAGGAATTAAGATTCAGAAGCTTCACAAAATTGACAGCTTTAAAATTGTAGAAGAAAGACTGCCTTCCAGCTATCTGTCCATGGACACCCAGAATGGGTCTTATTCTTGAGCAGATTACATTGTTAGCACTAGCGACCAGTTTTGTTTCTGTCACTCCCTTTTCCGCAAATGATGCAAATATTGTGATAGAGACAAATCAGACTGGATATCAGTAGGGCAAATCCTGTTCTTCAGCTAATAGAAAGTCATGTCTAGGTAAGTGTTGTGTTCTGTCTTACCTTCATCTGTTGCTTTGGGGACTCCTTTCAAAAAGTCCAATTTGTTAAGTAAGCGTGACCCACCTTTGTTGAAACCAAAATGGAATGGGTCCAGTCTTTGTAGGTTTCTTATGCCCTTATTGATGAATTCTATGAAAAGTCTTTCCATGGCTTTACACATGAGGCTCATGGGTCAGTGGATATCCCTGTCTTGTGCAGGGGTATGACTGTTGCTGTCCTCCATTCACTTGGTACAAAGCATGTTTGAAGGCTGAGGTTGAACAGTGTTGTTAGTGACAGGGATACGTTTTTCTTCATGTTATTCAGGATACATTCAGGGATATTATCAGGACCCATATATGCAGTATATCTGGATTTGAGAGAACTTCCAGGACTTGGTCCTGTGTGATAGCTGGGGGTGTATTGAGTTCTGATGTTTCTTCTGAGATATGCTGTTGTGGGATGATGAAGTTGGAGTTGAATTTATCAGCCAGTGGGTTTGCTATATTTTCTGTTTTAGTATAGGTGGTGGTGTTCACACTCACCTCAGCACACTACTGTGTAGTGCTTTTTGATTACGAAAAAACGACACCACACAGCTGAAAATAAGGACCACGTTATTTACTGCAAAAACACTCAGTAAAAATCACAATGTTAGCACTTTTGTAAGGTACACTGACCAAACTTCATCAGACAAAGTAAATTAAAACACATTAAGCATTTATATACAAGATCACACCCCACAGTCATTAATTATTAAAGTACCAGTAACATATAAACTAATCAATTAACTTAAAAATACTATAAACGTTAAATAAATAAACTTTCATATTACACTAAAAAACTGTATATTATTAGTGTTCCTATGGATTCCCTTGACAGGTGGTTGAAGGGGGATGTACCATCTGTGTGCGACCAGCAGGGGGACCCATCCAACATGCTTGAATTTAAAAAAAGTTCAGCAGGAGAATATATACTTTTGTGAGTGCTTGAGATTGCAACAGGTGCCGAAGGGCCTTCGCATGTGGAAATTCCCGAATGGGGTTGTTCCACAGTCCCCTTATCATCAGGAACTTTTGGTTCTTTTTGACCGTCACGGTTGTGAACTGTTGGAGTTGATGTGCAGGCATAACAACATGGCGTTGGAGAAGCTTCAGGAAGAAATTTGTGTTTTGGATGGGAAGATCCGACATGTGGATATGTGGGAGCACTGTAAATTAGCATATGACCATGTTTTTCAATAAGTGGATGGTGTCACAGCAACGATTATTTCTCGTAAAAGTAAGAAGTTGGAAAGGGACAGACGTGCATACCAGGGGGGATATGCTTACCCATTGCCTCCAGTTTTACAGGGTAAGCAGGTCATGGCTTCACAACAAGCAAATGGTATCAACGGTTCTTCTGGTATTGGAATACAGGATGTCCCTTTGGAGGAGCAAGGGCCGAGATGCTCGGAAAGGATAAAGAACCGCAATCAACAATGGTGGAGTCCATACCCACAAGGTGGTAACTGGAGACAACAAGGGCAGAATTTTGTGCAATTTCCGAAGATGAGGAGATAATAGAGGTGACTGTTAATAAACCAGTGATTATTACCAATTCAAAGGAGGACTTTAAACTGTATAATTATATGGACTTTTGTTTTACTACTAAACATGTTGATCTCTTTAGTAAAGGTTTTAATTTTGTTCCAAGTTCAAAAAGTGATATCAGTGAACTTGTTTGTGAGCCCAAGTTATATGCACGTAGATTGAATCTGAAGTTTATGCACAGAAATGACAATGATGTTTTTAATACCAACAGCTTGTGTTTAAGAATGCCTAGTACTTTCAATCCTGACCTACATTATGCTATTAAAGCATTTGAAAAAATGTGTGAGACAGATTTCCAACATTTTTGGGGTAATATTAATGAGAAGTGTAATGTGACTCTGAGTGAAAAAATTTTAATGAAAGAACTGAGGAATGAGAGTATGAGAGTTATGCAACCAGACAAGGGGGGGGGGGGGGTTGTCATGTCTAAGGTGGATTATATACAGACGATGTTTGATATCTTATATAGTAGTACCTACACTGACGCCTCTTTAAATGAGGTTAATATTGCATATCGCAGCATTGACAGTGATTTATTAGACATGTTAACCCAGGACCAGATTGATTTGGATGATTATAATTATATGACTACGGATTCCAGGAATCTTTGGAATTCCCAAGATCCATAAGGATTTGGTAACACCCCCCCCCCCCCCTTGACCTATTATGGACTCTTCTTGGTCTAAAATTAGTTATATCGCTAAGTATCTGTACCACAAATTGAAAGAAAAGGTTATGACCACCCACATATATGTCGTGATTCGTGGCACTTTCTGGAAAGATGTAACAGTTTGGATATGGTGGGCCATAACCTTATATTCCTGACTATTGATGTCAGGGATCCTTACAGCTGCATTCCTCAGGACCAAGGTCTTGATTGTTTTTCAGATTTTTTGTATGAGGAATTCAGGTTACCTCAGGATACTAACAATACCTACAGGCAATTAATAGAAATAGTATTGAAGAACAATTTCATCTATTTTGAGGGACATTATTTTAAACAGCGGTTAGGGGTAGCCATGGGTTCTCCCTGTGGCCCCCTATTTGCTAACCTTGTAATGGCTTGGTGGGAGAAGCATAATTTGTTTCCTTCAACTTTTTTTGCCAATGTGGTTTTGTATTTGAGGTACCTGAGTGACCTGTTTATTGCATAGAATGGTCCTGAGAATGATTTAGTTGAATTTATTAGTTACATCAATGGAAGTACTGCTTTTCTAAAATGTACATATAGTGTGGATGCAGTACAAATATATCTGGATGTGTTTCTGACCAAAACTGAGGATGTTTTTTTGAAATCAAATATTTTTAGAAACCTACTTATTCAAATAGCATAATACATTTCAATAGTAACCATCCTTTTCATGTAAAACGTGGTATTATCAAGGGTCAGCTGGTCAGAGCAGCCCGGATGGTTTCTTCTTATATGGATTTTCTTGAGGAATGTGATTGTATGTGTCAAATGTTCATGGACAGGGCATATCCTATAGGGTTAATTAATAACATCAGAAAGGAGGTTGTGGATAAGCGGTTAAAAGGGGTTTATAAACCAATTTTGACGAACCCACATGAGAATGGTATGAATCTAGAGGCCCTGAGTTTGTGTTTAGGAGAGGTAGGAATATTAAAAATATGCTGGAACAGAATAAAGAGGCCAAATCACTGGGTAAAATGTCATGCTTTGGTATGTGTAGTCAGTGTAGATATATTTTGTCTACAAATAAGGTCAGGATAAACAGTAAGGAGATTAACATTAAAGGGAAATTTAATTGTCACACATATGGTGTGGTGTATGCTGCATTGTGTTCCTCATGTCCGGGCTTTTATGTTGGGAAAACCCAATGGAAATTGAGCCAACGTATATATGAACACTTGTATGAAGTTTGCCGCTGTGATGAGAGGAATGCTTTATACAGACATAATATATAGAATACAATGCCCCATTTGGTATATACCTCTCAAGACATCTGCAACAACTGGGAAGGCCGCAGAAATACCTCACTAAAAGAATCACAGGCCTAAAGCAGATGCCCTATGCTGACAGCCTTAAAAAATTCCAGCTATACTCTGTCGCATATCGTCTACTCTGAAGCCATCTCTGCTTAACATACAAGGCCATGTCAAACCCAGAGCTGTTGGACATGCTACACTTAAAGAAATCCCAATCCCTCAGAGCCACATGCTCCAGGGATGTAAACCTTGTCATCACAATAAACAAAACATGCTGGAGGGATAGGTTCCTTGCCCAGAGACTCCCCAGACTCTGGAATAGATTGCCCATACATGTCAAGCAGAGCGCCTCTTTGGCCCACTTCAAAAGGAACCTTGATGATTGGATGGGAGAAAGGAAATTCACCCCAGGGATCATGTCAGTCGCCCTGCTAGACAGGGGTCCAGGGAAGTAAATAGTGTGTGAAGAAATAGCCAGGGAATTGTTATGGCTAGGCTTGTATAGGCCCTAGGGCCGATAGCCCAGTACCAACCTATGAACCTAAACATGCACTAATTTAGAAACAGCACATTGCATAATGTGAAATTGCATAGTGAGTGGCAATGCACAGGGTAGGAATAGATTCAGAAACATAGGTAGGACAGTCATGGTACCTGGGTAACATCATGGTCAGTATGATATGAAAATGACTACATAATGATCTGGAAATAAATACCTTTATATGTTGAGACCAGTGGTGGTGCTACGGTAGCGTTGTCGCCTCACAGTAAGATGTCCTGTTTGATTCTCAACTAAAGTGTCTTCTGTGTGGAGACATGCATGAATGGGCGTACCTTTGTTGAAGGTTGTGCGTCAGGCCTGGCAAGCTGGTACGTAAAAATCTACTGCCAATCATTAGCGGACCGGAGTTCCGCTGTGGTGACCCCTAACCGGGAAAAGCCGAAAGATACAACAACAACATATGTTGAGACCAATTGTAAAAGTAAATGAGAGAAAAAAACATGGTGGAGTAATTATGAAACATAAAAATTGCATGCCAAGTTGCACCGGCAGATAATTTTTATACCATTATATCTTGGTGAACAGAGAGCAATACCATGATAAGATGGTAGGAATAACATCTGCATTAGCTGATAGTATATATTAGAGGCCATTCTCACAGCCATTGTCCAAGATGATGCTTGTTATCACCATCATAGCAGATGGATCAGACCAAATCTAACATACCGTCACCTTTATGACAAAGACATAGTTGAATACTATCATGGAGGCAAAGATACTATACCATCCTCACATTCAGTCTCATGAGATGCATGAATACTGACCCCTATGGATACTAAGGATGTGTAGCATTGATCATTGTTGTGACAATGACCTTTCAGCACTGAGCAGGGGGACATGGAGAGTGTCACAGGCATCCACCTTAAAAATATTTTCTGTGTGCCCTGTTCAATCACAGCCTCATCTCAGGCTTTGTCCCTACTGAATGGTGCACTGCTACAGTCATCCCTCTGCATAAAGAGGAAGTGACTACAGACCCTGGGAATTATTGCCCCATTAGCCTGACGAGTCTGATATGTAAGGCTATGGAGCACATCATCATGGACCTAATTAATAAGGATATAGGGAATCTCCAAACTCTGGATCCCACGCAATTTGGTTTTGTGAATGGTAGATCATGCCTGCTCAACCTGGTTGACTTCTTTGAGTCAGTCACAAGAGCTGTGGATGAGGGCAAGGCAGTTCATGCAGCCTACCTCGATCTGGCCAAGGCCTCTGATACCATTCCTTACTCAGGAATTATTGATAAACACACCAAACTAGGCATCAACCCCTATATCACTAGATGGGTTACAAATTGGCTCACAGATACAACCCACAGTGTGAAAGTAGCGGATTCCAAGTCAGACTACTGACCAGTCACGAGTGGAGTCCCACAAGGATCGGTCCTGGGTCCTCTCCTGTTTGGCATCTACTTCTCAGAAGTCCAGGCCAACACAGAAGGGATCTGGCTGATCAAGTTTGCAGATGACTGCAAGCTGGGAGCCATTATTAAATCCCCAAGTGATGTAGACATCCTACAGAAAGGCCTCACTGAGACCAATGACTGGTGTTGAAACCATGGCCTTAAGCTTAATGCCAAAAAATGCGGCATCATCCCCTTTGGGAAAAACTCAGTTCCCACTAATTAACACATCGATGGGAGCCCACTGAACACTGAAGGTGTTATAAGAGATCTGGGGACACAGGTTGATAGCAACCTCTCCTTCGACCACCACATTGCTACTGTGGTCAGAAAGGCCTTATATGTGGCACATCTCATTACCAAGGGTTTTGCATCCAGGAAGAAAGAGGTCATCATTTATTTCTACTCTTTCCTCATTAGGCTAGTCATCGAGTATAATGCCCCATTTGGTATGTACCTCACTAGACACATGCAGCAGCTGGAAAAGCCACAAAAGTACCACTCAAAGAGGGTCCTAGGCTTTAAACATGTATCTTACATGAACAGACTCAAAAAAACTCCAGCTATTCTCTGCCTCATATCATCTACTAAGAGGTGATCTCTGCTTGACTTACAAAGCCATGTATGACCCAGTTCTGTTAGAAATGCTACATCTAAAGAAATCCCAATTCCTCTGCACCATATGTCCCAGAGACCTCAACCTCATTACCACAATCAACAGAACATGCTGGAGGGACAGGCTCATAACCCAGAGACTGTCCATGCTCTGGAATAGACTTCCCATACATGTCAAGCAGAGCACCTCACTGACCCTCTTCAGGAGAAATCTTGATGAGTGGATGGGAAATAGAAAGTTCACCCCAAGGATCACTCCTGTGGCTCTACGTGATAGAAGCACTGGGAACTAACATCAGACAGCACAATACCAGGGCACTTCTATGGGCTAGGCTTGTAAAGGCTCCAGGGCCATTAGCCTAGTACATACCTATGAACCTATTACATCACTTCCTTTATGCAGATCACAGAGTAGAGAAACAGAACTATGTGGGCATTCAATGAAATAGACCTTTTTCCTGAGTTTCTAAGGGCCACTGACTGCACCCACATCACTATCAAGGCCCCACATGCTTCACATGGGTACCAAAATGCCATCCAGACGGGTTTTCACTCCATTAACTTCCAGGTAGTGTGCAACACACAGGCTATTATGTACATGTCAGTGTGCCATCCAGTCAGTTCCCACAATTCCCATATTATACCAGCAGCTCTTGGTGGTGGCTTCCCATAGGGGCACCTTATTGGTTATGCCAGATACTTCTTGGAGCTGTTGTTTGTGGCACTTCTGTGGAATCCACAGAGCAAGGCTATGATGACATAACAACTATACTCTGTTGCAGACCTGCCACATTGCAGATTGTGCATTTGGAATGTTGAAGACCCACTTCTATCGCCTAGATTCCACCAGTTACATGCTTCTCTATACTCTGGAGACCTATAGCAAGAAATGTGTTGTCTGTGGTGCAGTTCTACATAGCATGGATGCATAAAGACAGGCTAGGGTAAAGCATCTCCATTATAGTACCAGACAGATCAGAGCCAGTGGCAGAAGAATTGCCAGTTGAGGAGCTGTCACAGAGGCAGAGGAGGGTGCAGTATGTAGTAGTACTGACCTCAAGTTGGAACAATACAGACCATGAATGTCCTAGACTAGGAGATATTCGCTGTAAGGAATGGCACTGCCACCAGCACCTGCTGGCAATGACACTGTTGAAATACATGACCCTGAGTGCCTGTCCATGCTATTTGCATAACCACTACACATTCTTCCTATTTACGGGCAACCACTTTGTGTCACAATAGTCTCATCACTGGTAAATGGTGTCAAGTAGGTAGCAGCATATGACCTCAGTGTACTTTTCTGCGGACTACTGACAATGGAGAGGAAATTGGTCATAAAATTGGCCACTATCCTTTTTTCCATTGTGGGTACAAAGGATAGTGGACATAAAAATGACATTGGCTCTTGCGCATGGGGACAGAAGCTCCCATAGAGGCAGTTATCCGGTGCTTCTGTAGCATGCTGAAAAGGTGATCCGGGCATTGCACCCCCTCATGTATGTCTTCATGAAGGCCACACAGTATAACAATTAATCTCTTCAGTGGCAGTGGTGCCATCCATCTTTGCCTGGGTCACTGCCCTGCATATTTACTGTGCAATGCCTGTTGTGACACCCATTTCAGTTAATGAGCAGGACCTATGGCATTGACTGCCACCAGCCTGCTGCTTCCAACTGCTGTTCCAATGCTCTGTGGTGGAGCCAATGCCCACTGCTCCTGCTGTATGAGCATGGAATGGGAGTGCACTTTGTATAGGGCTGCCTTCCCTTTCATGCTCACAGAAGAAGTGGGAGTTGATTCTGCAAGAACAGAGGTGGTCAGTGGACATGTATGATGGTGTGCCATCCACAGTTATGGTTGCCAAAAGCAGCACCATGTGTTCAGACTGTGCCAGAGTTAGGCTGCTGTCATTGTCTGACTGAGATATATCCCTGATGTCAAATGTAAGATCCCATTACTGTTGGACCTGTGACAGCAGAAAAATAAGCATCTGTGTGTAAAACAACTATGTGACAAACCCACAACTCATTGTTTCAGCAACATTCTCAGTAGAGTGTAAATAAGCATATCTTGTGGTGTATGTTGTCATGGTTGTATCCCAGATGTGTGTGTGTAGAGGAGACATTGCACTGTTTAAAATCTGGAAGCTCACTGTACTGTTGTGCCATAACATTGTGTTACTGATATATGGAAATCGCAACCTGGTGCTTCTCCAACAGAAATGTAAATGTGTAGCCAGTTTAGCACCCACATCCTGGTCTGCACCAGATATCAGTCTCCTTTCACTCTCTTCAGACAGAAGTACCAGGAACTCCTCCATCCTGCTGTGGGTGGTCTTTGATGGTGAACTTTCATATGTGGCCATCCCCTCCCAGGTAATGGCCTGGGCCTTTGTGTGGGAATAAAGAATTATATCAGTAACCCTGCACTGGACCTGAAGTCCAGATCTATTGTACCCACATACAGTGCAACCGGATCCCTCTCACACATATATGTTCCTGGAAGGCCTGATTGGTCTTGTCATTGCTGGGAATCTACTGTCCATGCTTACAGAAAGTCTACAGTAATATCTCAGTTTCTGAGAGAACTTCTCAAGCCACTCACGCTACTTCATCACCATGTATGTGCTTGTATTAGTGGACATGTACCTATGGTCAGAGAGCAGGTACTGATGCATGCAGCATCAGTAGTACTGTTCTCATAGAAAAGCAACATTAGTGGCCACAACAAGTTCCACTCCTGCCATATCCCAGTATTACATTCTATGTGCCTGCAGTGGTCCATTAGGGACAACATAGAGACAGACTGTATTGAAACATGCACTCTTTCATCTACCTGTACACAACAAAGCACAGCTAACATGTGTACCACTTACTTACCATGTGCCTGTATCAGTTAAACGGTTTGCCCCTCCCCACCATATCTGCTTTTTACCATATCTGCACAATTGTTGTGAAGTGTATGGATTCCATCACATACCTCTCTGTCTAAGATGCCTACCAAGGCAGTTACTCCACCACTCACTACCCATCCCCTGTACATCAGGTGGGTAACTGTTGTCTGAACTCCACCACTCACTACCCATCCCCTGTACATCAGGTGGGTAACTGTTGTCTGAACCTTTGTCCTCTTTGTTCTCATTCCCCACTTTAACCCACTCTGTGCTCCCTAAACCTTTTTTGTGCAGACTGCTTTGGGGCTTTTCCCCTCTAATAAAAATGTTAGACATATCCAGTCATCCTCCCACCTGCCACTGGCCTGTGTACCCTTACCACAGCAGATGTAGAACATTTTTGTACTGTGTAGACCAATATAAACCATTTTGTCTGAAAGCCAGTTGAGGTACTTGTGAAAATTCAGTAGGCTGATGAACAATGCAATGGCACCGGCTGTTTACGTTTAGCTATTACAGGGTTCATAAGTATGATAATTAGGCTAATGAAGCAATTTTCTAAGTACCTGTTTCTGAATCACATAATTAGTGTAGTGCGTAGATCGGCATACACTGCAGTATGGACCCCGTGCCTACCCATAGTCATGCATGGTTGGCCTCATAGTGTTGTGTACATGCCTGGTCAACTCCATGACACTGACAGAGCTACAGGCTTTTGCAATCTGCTCTATGGTCCATAGGGACATGATTGTACCTTATTATGAGGATTCACAGTACATTGGCATGCCACTGTACATTAAACATGAATGTAGAGGTGCAGCACCTTGTGTGGTGGATGTACTTATGTACCCTCCCCCTTTACAAATTCTCACTGTCAAAAGTGATTCTGTCATGGCATTGGGCTATGTTGCATTGTCATGCTGTCTGCCAGTGCACATCACATGGTTTCCACAACACGTGTAAACTCAAAATTACTTCCATTTTCCTCCTTGTATTGACATAGAAACTGTCTGTGGCTTCTTTAATGGCTGATATTGAAAGGACTACTGTTTATTGCAGGAGTGAGACAGAAATTTTTCTCCATCTCTTGCATTTGCATCACTGGGAATTCCTGTTGGGGAGCTCTTATGGGGGCCCCCTCTACAAAATAGATATTTGGTACTACTATCTTGTCATATTCTTGAGTGTTACTTGCTCTTACTGAAGTAGCAACATTAATAACTGCAGATATTAATGTTCATGATCATGATTTTTTTTTTCTCTTTTGAATGTATTTCAGCACATGATTAGATTGAGGAAAATCAGTTAATTTATCAGAGGAGACATGAACAGGCTAGATCTCAAAATATGTTTACGATTTTGACATTAAACATTCATATATCTTGCTAGCATCATTGCCCATGTTTACAAAGCTGTTAAATAGTGTCACTATTGCTTACAGCTTTGCTTTTTGTGTTATAAACTTTGTAACTACAAGTGGAACTGTTCTGCTGTCCTTCCTACTGCCAGATATTTTCACCACTGACAAGGAAGTACAGATTTGACTGACAGTGGGTATGACTTTGCAATCTCAGATGTAGGCATTCTTTGGTACATGTGCGATTGATCTCTTTTAATGCCACATATGTATCTGTCTCCCTTGCCATTAGTGCATGTTAGCCTGCCATGATACTCTATAACACTGCCCCTTCCACCACCCATGTCTGTTCCCATTACACATAGCATACCATAAGAATGCAAATGTCAGGTTGTCAGGTACTGGTACATGCAGGCCAGAATAGATCATGGCAATCTTTTTTATTCATGGAGGGGTATATATGACATGTTACCATCCTCTTTCATGTATCTCAACACCCAGTGTATGCCACGTGATCATATCCTCCTCAGGGCTGTGCCATCATTTATTCAGAAGGGTTGTTTATACCTAGCTTTGATATCCACTGAATCGTTTTGTTTAGCACTTAAGCACAATACCACTGTCCTTCACATGAGGGTTCTTTTACCTGCTATCAAATTATGCCTGGTAGCACATAGTTCTGCAATATTGTGTGTATCAGACCTATTTATTGATGCATGTATTTATCCCTCCATGGGCCGTACTACCAACAATTGTAGCACACCCTACTAACAGTTGCTGCTTTTTTATCACTGGCATCTTCTTTATTGTATTATTTTCCTTTTTTTATTTCTGTCCATTTACGTTCAGATGTTATATGGTGTCAGACTTGAAGCTGGATTTGGTGCGACTATGGCTAACACACAGTGTACCTCTCTTGTCATCACCAGCTGAATTCCTAAAAGTCTCTAGGCCTGCCTGACATCAGAATGATGAAGTTCATCCTGCATGGGGCCAACCTTTAGGACTCATTGTTGCCATTCAGTGCTGTTTCTCCAGTGGGGGAGGTGCAGACTTTCCACTGAGAAGTGTCACTGAGCAGGATCCCAGGAGATCGCTCAATAAGAAGTGGAAAGCCTTTTGGTGGATTTAGAGAATCAGTTGCTGGACACCCAGATTGGCAGCCTGGAGTGCATCCTTGTGTGACTTGCAGAGTTGCACAGCTATATGACCATGATCACTTGGCCAGCAGAGACTGGGTAGAGAGCCATGAAGGCAGTCTTGGAGGTTAATAACTTCTGGCTGGTTGAAGCACTGCAGTTTGGCAGTCAGTCCTCATCCTGTGTGACAGACCCCACTCCCATTTGTTGTCCAGTCCTTCCTGTCACCAGTTGTCATCCCTATGTCTTTCTGTCCCTCACTATATCTTCTTTGTTTCCCCCCATTTTTATCAGAATGCCCCACTCAGTCTTTGTCTGTCTATTGTATTGGTTTGTCTTCCCCTTCTTCATATATTATCCATACTATCTGCACCTTCCCCATGTTACCTTTCCCCTCTACCCTTCTTAAAAAAATTAAAAGTGCCCTTACCCACAAAAGATGTCTTTACTCTCTCTTCTGGCAGCACCTTTCCTTTTCCATTACCCTACTTTTTGTTTATCTGCTTGCTCTTCCCATTTTTTGTCTGCCCCGTGCACCCATTCTCTCTCCATTTGCAGCATAAATTATAGTATATCTTTGCTGTGCAGTCCTTGTCTGGACTTTCTTCAGTGCTTGCAGCAGTATGTTGTTGCACATGTGAATAAGCATCATCACAAACATGCTACATGCACGCTATTAGACCTAGGTAATTATCTGACCTGCCATAGCAGTATTCTTGTCTTTCCATGACTTGTTCTTTTTTCACCAATTATTTGTATATATATTCCATCCTTGCCATGCAGTGTTACTCCTAATGCATACTTAATCAATGTCAGGCTGCACTGCACAGCTTTTAATTTGCAGTTTTAATACTACACAGCCACATTACCAATTTTTCTGAATCTTGGCCATGCTCATCATTAGTCCATTGCTACAGTAATGCTGATAGATGGTATGTATCCTGCCACAGATACCATATGTTTGGCCAGTATGCAAAAGCTTAGACAGTTCTTCGTCATGCACTGCACACCCAGTCTTAGACCTATGTGCAAGGGCTACATACTAGTACACAAGGGCATACAAGTATAAAAATCCTTAGAACTTTCTTGGCACCAGTCTGGGAAGTAAGATACAATCTATATCTTGATCTGGAATTCAATAAACTGTGTAGGCTCTGTGCAAAGCCTACACGGAGATTACATGTTTGAGTGGTGGTGCAAGGCGAGCAGTAGCAAGCAATGCATATTAATTACATGCAGCCCATCTAAGCCAGGTTTTGTGGCTGTCACAGTGCTGCTGGCCAGGAAACCATATAAAGGAACATGGATGTCAATTCTGTGTAAAGCAGAGCATCTACAGTCCGTGGATTTGGGTGGAATGCCACAAAGATCACCAGGATTTCACAGATAACTGTAAATCTGTTAATGCAACACATCTGCATAAAGGCCAGCATAATAAGGGGACACATAACCAGAAATAGGGACATATTTGACATAGATGTTGCACTGAAATGTGTTAGAATGAAACTCTCTCAACCTCTTAGAGTAAGAAATCTGGACAAAGTCATAAATAATGAGGGGGACAAAGACTCAAAAATACAGACAGATTTTTAATATTGTTTTTCAAACTTAGAAAGTGGATAGAATAATAGATTGAACAGTAGCATGTACTCTCTGAAGAGCATGAAGTTTGAAACTCAAGTGTCTGTCATCAGTTTCTGACTTCACTCCACAATGACATGCCAATTATTTGCCAGAAAACAAAAATGTTATGGGGAAAGATCACAAATATGAGACAAAATCTGGACATTCTGCACAAATCAGGACATTTGAGGGGTATGCACTTAAGTGTATGTAATCTTGACTCATATCAGTCCAGAGATCATCCCAGTGATATGGCAGAAAGCCAGAAATTTGATACGGAAAACATCTGGACATCCTGGGAATATCTGGATAGTTGAGAGGTATGAATGTGAAGTATATGGTCCAAACACAGTACAGGACAGTGTACCTACAGTACAGTGTATTGTGATATCCCATTCCTGGCATTCTGTACCAAAGTTGTGTTAATGATCTGTAATAGGACACGGGCTGCCATGTAAAATGATCACCCAGGGGAAGTGTGTGTATTGAACAGGGACACGCACATGAATTGTAGGAATGAACATAGGGAAGAAGAACAGGTGAAACTCTCTCATGTATCGCCAAGGAGGGCATGTCAATGGAAGATGGTTGTAGCAGTAACACCTATCTCATATTTATACGGTACAGTAGGGACTGTACAGTGAAAATTCTTTTTATGTGACTGTCACACAAGGTGACATAACAATGGGAGGAGGTCTTTGTGAGATAAGCATCCTTGCATGAATAATGCAGAGGACATCTATCAGGGATAAGATGTACAATTGGAGTAAGGTGCACATTGTGAAGCTGTGAAAACTGATGTGCCTGAATATGAGTGTACTCTCACTGGAGGTCTTCAGCAAGGTGGCCACAGGTAAAGGTTCATGGTAAACATTACAAGAACCAACTACAATCATGGACAATATCAGAATAATACCACCAGTAATCCCATGCCTCTGACACAACATATGTGATGTAGAATGAAATGAGATATCTGCAGACAGACACACACATGAACAACTATTATGATGCATCCACACTGTATGAGAGTAACCACGCACACTGTCCTGGACTATAGCATCTGCTGGCGGTGTTAGGAGGGACACTGCTATACCTGTATGTGACAGTATGGGAAATATAGGCTAGTTGCTTTGTGTGCATGGCAAATATTTAGCAAAATCCACACCATCATGAATGATATACATAGCATTAATATTGTCAAACACCTGTGTCTGTACTGTGTAAATAAGCAGAGGAGGTAGCACACTTGTATCTGGTGTAACAACTTGATTGGTGTACTTCATCATCAGACAATCCTGTATATTCCTCAGAAAGAATACATTGATATGGCCAATAAGCTGTGTGACAGCGCACAGTGACACAGTTGGTACACTTCAGTTACACATCACTGGAAGATGTGTAGGGAGGTAGATCAGAGGCCATAATACCTTCAGAGTTATTGGTGTGATGAAGGCTGGGAACTATGAAGGTATTTTGGCCTCTGATGTGCATATCCTTTACATACACAGTACTTGCATTACATTCAAGAGCGTGGTCAGCAGTTTGTTTTCAGAATCAACAAATCCCTATGTGTCTTGTCAATGCAAGTGTCCTCATGACTATGGCAGCAGTTTTTGTTTATGTGTTGATACTGTCTATATTATAGTAATATCATATTTGGAGTCATTGATTTCCCACAGTCTATAGTCTTAAAGGCAGTTGTTTGGTCACAACATGTGATGTCCATCACTTTAATGGCAGGAAAGGGCCCAGCAGACAGCCCTGATGTATGATTCAACATAGTGTGATTTCACATATTTGATACACTGGTCTACCCATTTGGTGATATAACTGTTTATGGCCACATATGACAGTGTTTGTTGAATATCCTAGTTCTGTATTTGTGTCACATGCCTTGACTTGGTCAAGTTTCACAAGATGATGTCCCTTGATGACCTCTTTGAAGACATCTATCAGATGTAATAGACATGATGTAGCATTAACGTCTCACACAGCTCTGTTGCACACAGCCAGAATATTACTACTGTACATGTAGTAGAGGTCCATAATGACATGTTGGTCTATCTCACAGTTGAGGAAAGTCAGGATGTCTCTATACATGCATGCATTAGGTGCTGTCCCCCCAACTCAGGTGGATCCATGTTGATGTCCACCCTTGTATGGGAACATAGCCCATATGGAGGATGTGTCAAAGTGTGTATTCAACAGTATCAGGAAGGTGTATGTGCTGAATCACACTATAGGTGATTTGTGATGTTGCCACAGCCCAGTGATTCCATATGATAGGACTTGATGAAGGTAAGACAGTGCATACTGCCTATCGTGATCTGGCCTAGGGTTTTGAAACAATCCCCCATGCAGCTATTATTGAGAAACCCTCACAGCTGGGTAATAACCGTTACGTCAGTTAATGGGTAACCAACTGGCTCACAGACAGAACACATACTGGGAAAGTTCATGAATCAACCTGTACCAGCAGAGATGCCACCACTGGCAAACCTCAGGGATCTGTGCTTGGCCCTTCACTGTTTGGACTCTGTTTCTCAACAGTTCAGGCTAAAGTATATGTCCTTTAGCTTACCAAGTTTGCTGATTCTTGCATATTGGGTGCAATCATTCCATCCACCAATGATGCTAACATAGTACAGGAGGAGCTAACACAGGCAACTGAATTATGACAAAGGCACACGATCTACAAATAATTGCAGAAATGTGTGTTTGTTATGTTGTCCATCTAAAAAGTACAATTCCATGTTAAGCACAGCATTGTCAACAGTCCTGCTATTTAGAAACCCAGTCATCCAAGCACTGGAAACACATGTAGATAGGAGTTTTAACTTTGACCACCACGTGTCCATGTTGGTATTGAAAGCCTGTGTTGTGCACATCATAAGTCACACCATCATATTGAGATATTAGGATTGTATGACAGCAGCTTCTCAGCAAGATAATATAGGGTCCACAAACCATGCCACAATGTATGTGAATAGTTTAAAAGCCATGTCACTGTAATCTTTATTGTATAGGATAAGGTGACTTGTGCCTGGCCTGATGGGGGTACCGCGTTTCCAAAAATCTGATGTAGCTGATGACATCAGCAGTGTCTGCTCAGTAAAATATGGTAATAACAGTGTCTCACATGCTGGTGTAAAAGCCTCTCATATACACACACCCACACCCAGTTGACTGCAGTGAGTAAAAAACCCTACCTAAGTCTACAGACTACAGAACCGAGTGGAGTGTGTCAGACAATATTTTATACTTGATGACATCAGCAGTGTCTGTTGAAGAGAATATAACAATGTCCTTCATGGCGGTGTAAAATACTCTCTGTGATGTCAAGCAATACCTCACATATGCAGTTGACTGCAGTGAGAATAGAATCCCTACCTATATAAGTACACAGACTGCAGAACCCAGTACTTTATGCAAGGGCCACAGCTGAAGTCTGACTTGGAGTGTTTCAGACAACACGTTATAACTGATGACATCAGCAGTGTCTGTTGAGGAGAATATAACACTGTCCCACATGGTGGTGTAAAATGCTCTCTGTAATGTCAATCAACAGCTCACACACACGCACGCACACACACACACACACACACACACACTCATGCACGGACACACACACACACACACACACACACACACACACACACACACACACACACACACACACACACACACACAGTTGACTGCAATGAAAACAGAACCAATACCTAAGTACATAGAACACAGTATGCTACACAGATGTTACAGCAAAAGTCTGACTTTTACAAGACTCCATGTGAACTTGTAGTAGATGACATCATCAGGCCATTTGGGGGACAGGATGTTGGGTGGGCTGCATGAAATGGATATGTAGATATCTGCAAGACTCAAAAAACTGTCAATCCGTGGTATTGGAGCAGTAACTGTGGGTTACACACTTCTGCTCTTCTGTCTAAAGAGACACACAGACACACACACACACATACACACAAGCCCAGTTGACTGCAGTGAGAACAAAACCCCTACCTAAGTACGCAAACTACAGAGCACAGTACATTATGCAAGTGCCACGGCACAAATCTGACTTTTACAAGACTGTAGGTGGACTTATAGTAGATGACATCAGCAGGCCATGTGGGAGACAAAATGTTGGGAGGCTTCCATAGGCTCATAGCTTCATATGTTCATAGGCGGCTACTAGCCTAATGGCCCTACGGTGTTTAAAAGCCTAGCTGTGTAAAAACACAAGTACCCTTATTGAGCATAGTTGGATGGTCTTCATTAGCAGAGCAATTTTGTGAGCAGCACCAAGTGGCCCTATCCATGAGGGACATAGGTGCCACCCCAGAGGTGAATTTACAATCACCCAAGCAGTAGTCAAGGTTGCGTTTCAACAGAGTCATTGAGGAGCACTGCTTCACATGCAGTGAGAGCCTATTACAGAGGAGTGTGAGTTACTGGGGGATATATCTGTCTCCCCAGCATATTCTGTTTATGTTACAGGCTAGGTTGAGAACCCTGGGCCAAGTTATTCTTCTCCATTTTATTTGCAGATATCCAGAATTTCCAGTAGGACAGGATCTGAGACTGCTCTGTAGGGCAGTCATCTCTCAGCAGCCTGGATGATACTGAGTACACTCACAGGTCTTTCATTATTTCCATGTATGTCATGTTTGGAGGCCCTGGAGTCTCCCAGGCATAACCCTGTGTTTTCTGCAATTGTTGAAAGATGTCTGGTACAGACAGAAGGGAGCATTGTACTCAATTAGTGGTCTGATAAGGGTAGAGTACACAAGAGGTATGACCACCCTGTTCTTGGATGTGATGTCCATATGTATGATGTGAGCAATGCAGAATGTGTGTGTTACCACTATGGACACACAGTGATGAAACTGTAGATTGCTATTAACATGTTTTCCCAAGTCTCACAACACTGTGCTTGAGCATAGAGGGGTGCTATGCATATCATAATTAGCAGGTATACTTCATTGCCAAAAGGGACAATGAGCCATTGTATGCTTTAAGATTCTGTCTGTGAGTTTGGCACCAGTCATTTGTGTGTAGGAGCCCCTTCTGTAATATGTTAACATCATTTGAGAACTCTGTATTAGTGCATTCAATTACCAGTCATCTGCAAACTTGGTAAATTTCAAGCCATCTATCATTGCCTGCATTTCAGGGAAGTCGTTTGCAAACAGTTGAGGGCCCAACACAGATGCTTGTTGTGTTCTGATGGTAAGTGGCTACTGCTCAAGGTGCACTCCTCAACTCTGAGAGTGTGTGTTATGTCAGTGAGCCAGTTATCTATCCCTGTACTACTGTATGGCTTAATTAGCACATGGGAGATCTTCACAACAGCACATGAATGGGGGAAGAGTGTCAAAGGCCTTGGATATCTCAATATAGGTGGTATGTCCTGTTACCCCTTATCCAGTCTTTGGGGTCAGTATCCAGGAAGTCCACAAGGTTCAATAAGCAAGATCTACCCTTGACAAAAACAAAATGGGTAGAGTGAAGTGTGTTGAAGGTCACCTATGTCCATGTGAATATGATCCATGTGTATTCCTTCCTTAGGCTTGCAGATACGGCTTTTTAGGCTTAAGAGTCAATAGTTGTAGTTCTCCATGTTATCAGATTGATGTGAATTGCATAGCACACAGCATTTGATATTACATTTTGTAGTGTGAATGGCGTGTGGAAAAATTACTGAGACCCCAGGGTTGCAGTGCTTGGGAGGTACCAACACAAGGATGTGTTGTAAATATGTGACATATTGTTAGATAGGGCCCTCACTTTGTAATGTTTCCATTTTAATTTCATGTCATACACAGGAAATGGGCAGTAAACAACAGTAAAACAGCATAATATTTACATTTCCATAGCAAGACGAGCAGCAGGTTTGCGTGATGGTTAGCAAAGTGCCTACTCATCCGAAATACACATGTTTGTGCGTAGCTAAACAGTGCACAAACGTGAGCTGCATTGCTAAAGTCTGACAGTTAATATTGAATCTGTGAAATACACCTGCTGCTTAACTGACTCTGGGGCAGTACATGTTAATACATTCCTTTTTTGGGTCAGATGGTACTGGGTTTGAATACAGGTATATGTAATACTGTAAAGTACTTTGCATTACAGACTGATAATGCTATGATATGAATTATTTATACGAGATGTGTTGCTGTGTGTTGGCATAGCAAGTGGCATTGCATGGGGTAACTGCACCTGTTTGGCACTGCTCACCTTTGCTGCGAGATGCACACCTCTGAGCAAACATGGAGCCCAAAAAATTATGAGATCCATTACTTCTCCAGCAACTTATGTGTGGTGTGTATGATTCTATATTTTGACCAGATTAAAGGTGTTTAAATGGCTAGATAGGAAAGTGGTGAAATGGGGAGCAATCAGGGGGTAGAACAAAGGGAAAACAGGACAGGAATGTGCAGGAGGGAGGTAGGAAAGAACCATAGTTATCCATTTCTTTAACAGTGTAACCTGAACATATGTGCAAAATATTAACACAATTTGGACTGTCACCTCCAGAGAGAGGGATGACCACAACACAATCATGTTGTATAGCCATATGGACTGAATCAAGTGTGTGAAGAAGACACGTGCAAAATGGAGAGCTACGTATGGGACATTTTTTTGTGGGACAGGTGCCCATTTATTTTTTTTATTTCAGAGAGAGAGGAATGATGGTGAAGGGATGTAGGTGAGGAAGCATTTGCATTCAGACAAGAAAAGAGACAGGCACAGTGATAGACACAAAAGGTTGGGGGGCACCATGATTAGGATGAGGGTGGGGACATCCCGAACCCAGAGTTGATAAGCTGTTTGACAGAGAAAATCTAGTCTCACCCACTGGACTGTCATCACTGTCACCTCACTACACCACTGGCTGGTGTGCTTGACATCTCCTCCTCTTCCTCCTAGTGCTATACAAAATGAGGGAGGGGAGCCTCTCCAGCTATCATAGGCATGCACCAGTGGTGCGATACACAATCCTGTGCACCATTCCTGGCAACTCTGTGTGGGTGGTAAAATCAGCACTTCTGCCACTGCTCCAGGAGGGTACCACTGGACCAACCTCCAGAGCAGGACTACCTGAGGGTGCAGGTAGTGCAGGGTAGAAGAGGCAAGTGTTGCCAGGTTGGCTGCCAGATGTGCTGGGCATCGGTGCTGGAGCTCATGGAGGGGGGCAGGTGGATCCTGTGGGACAGGCCTGCCCCACTGTGCTATGGAGCATTTAGTGATGTGGTATATATGAATGACATGGACACATTTCGACGACACAATAACATTAAAAATTTAAATAAAAATTACATTTTTGCAACAAAATAACAAAAAGAAAATAAAAAATATTCATAAAAGAAAATAAAAAATGATACAAAAATATTTTTAGAAATATGAAATAAAACAAAAATGAAAAAGAGAGATAAGGGTTGGGTGAGTGAAAAAAAAGAGGTAAGATTAGTACCTTCGTATGTCAAATACAGTGCATTAATACAATTATTTGACTCTATTATCTTAAGTTTTATGTTTAAGGCTACCACTTACTAACAGATGCACACTATACTACAGATTTCATCAAGTAATCCTTGACATGTGCATGTATTGCACATATGCACATTCCAGTCATAGAAATTACAGTTTACAGCAGTTATTTTACCACTGGTATAGAGGTTTTGCTTTAATTTAAATATTATTGAGAATTAACTGTATTGTATAATTAGAAATTGTGGCATTTCAACACACAACCTCTGAATAAAGTCTAAAATTGTACTCTTGGTTTGTGCTACAGACTAATGCATGCATACTTGCTTTTACAGTTCAAATATGCATGCTCAATTTGATAAAACTCTATAAAATACCAAAAAAAGCTATCTTTAACTTTTAATGCTGTAATAACAGTACTCTTCTGCTGCATACATACCACATGCTTCCCTAATTCTTACCAATTTAGCCCCATGGGTTTGAGCATTGAACTCACAGTCACTGACAGCTGTGTAAAAACAGAAAACCATTATGAATATCAGTCTTGCCTATATTCAGCTTTGTAAGTCTTACAAGTACTCTCTGTAGATGATACACTGGTGATGAATTACCTCAGTCCTAAATTCCTCAATCCATCCATTGAGTATGTCCATCTTTCTCCTCTGTAGGTCATTATAATGATGCCTACACAACTCTCCAGTGCACGGGCTAAACTATCCCAAGCCTCAGACTTATACTGGGAGCCATAATAGTCCCCCTGCAGAAGTCTGTCACTGTGGTTCTTAACTAGGAGTCCAATAAAAAGCTTGGACTTCTGGACACCCCCCACCTCTGTGCCACAAACCTGGCACTTTCCCCACAAATGCCTTGCCATGTCTGCCATGCATCTAGAGCAATGGAGACTGATGCATTCCTGCCAGTTCCAGTTACCATGTTTACTGGAGTGTGTACACCATTGGAAACAGTTGTGCTTCACTTACCATTGCACAAATGCTTTGCTTAGTAGTGTGCACTCTAAAGAAATGCATTTGCATGATGGTAAGTGGTGAGAAGCAGTGAGGCATTGCATAATTGCAATTAAAAGTCCAAGATTATTGGATGTACAGGCAGTTGTGTATTTGTGTTAGGCAAATGTGAAAGCCATGCCCATGTCCAGACAGCAGAATTATACTTACAGGAATATAGTACATAGTATAACCTTAGCCATATAGCCGATAATAAATATGATAATACATAGATAAATAAATAAATAAATAACTGACACAGTATATCTGTCTCAGCCCTCATACATATCAGGAATGTCAGCGGCACTATTTCAAGTGTTATAACTGAGATTGACTATAATGGGAAGTGGAACATCAGTAACAATGTATGGAATATGCTGTATTTGAACCCAGGACCATGTGTGTGGCAGTCCTAAACTTATACTTGTTGCTACACTGAGTGAAAAAAAGGTTTAAAATCCTGTACTAGAGCTCAGGACCATCTGTACTCCATTCCTACAATTACACCTGCTGCCACAGGACTAGTTACTTGATATTCCCTGTTTTACTAATCATTCTTAAGGTCTTACTGTTAACTGCTGCTCAACGGGTTTGCAAGATGCCCATTGGCATTAATTGAATGCATCCAGTTTCTATTTTGGCTGTCCAGGGCCTGTCTGCTTCATGGGGGGTCCATTTGTCCAGTTTGCACACTGCCATGATCCACATAAACGAGATAAGCATAGCCAAACCCGACATTCATTTCCTCCATTCCAGTGATTGCCCTAAGTGCCAAATCAAGCAAATAGTGGCCTTAAATTAATACAAATAGACAAAGACAGAAATGGAGGAAAAAGAAAAAGGGCAAGTAGTTGAAATGAGGAAAATCAGTCTATGACATGCACACAAGAAAATTATGCCTCTCATAAGATATGTCTAGATACATCTGGATTTGAACTCTCACTCCAATGCACCTTCAGAACACAAGATGGGTAACTAATCCCTATTTTCCACTCAAACAGCTTTGCAGCAAAGAATGTAACTCAGTCTGCACACAACCAACTGCAACAGCATCTACAGTGATATCAAACCATACAAGTGCTAGTTGTATATTTATTATTTTTGGATGTAGTGCACCTAGTGATCACATGACCTTTCATGATTATTGCTTGCAAATATACAGCTCTGTCTTACATTTCTGTGTTTATTGGCCATTCTTTATTCATCTGATCAGTAATCTGAGACATGCACTGTATAAGCCAGTATATATCATTGGCCCTAAAATGTGTAGGATATTAAGTGGAAATAATATCATACACAATTGCCAACAAATGAAGGGCAGGTTGGATGCTAAGGAACACAACCTAGGAATTGTGCACTGCTTACATACATTTTCAACCTTACATATAACACTTTGTAGATCTAACATGACACAACCAGTGGAAGTTAGGTAGCCTGCAGTGCTGTTGTGTTTTTCTTCTCCCAACCACTAATCATTCACAGTTGCAATGTATTACCATTAAAACCAAACACTGAGGGAGTGCTTGCACTATGTTTACATCTCCTACACAGATCCAAGTATTTGGGATTCAGCAGTTTTAATGAGTTTAAGCCTCATTTGCATCTTCACCATGCTAACAGCTCTGAATCTACACAATATAAGAAAGCAAGTTTGTATCTAGGCAAACTGAGGAGACATGTTTATGTTGGGAAGACTGCACACATGCTATTTCTTCAGGATATAACAGTACAGAGGAATACTGAACTTCAGAAGCTATGCTTCCATTGTTTCAGTTACATGCTACATATACAGGAATGTATTTAAGAAAAATCTGAAGCAAAGATTTTTACACTTTTATCCGTATGCATTAGTTAGAAGTGTACTGATGGCATGGGTATGTTTGTCAATCAATTTCCGAGGTATACATGATTGCCAATACATGCAAATGGAATGCTGTGTGATAAATATGTACAAATGTTTCAGGGACAGTTCCTTTGATACCACCTTTAGCACTTTAAAGATGGTTTGTTAGCAAAATGTGCTTTTTTTCCTGTTGTTTTTTTTTTTTGGGGGGGGGGCAGAGCAAAGGTGAGTTACTGTTATGGGACAAACAAGTGTATGTTTCTCTTGTTACTCTCCTTGTTTTGCATTCTGCCTGTTGTTCATATTTCACATCTGTAGATTGTTGTATGTTTCTCCAGGGGGTAATACTTTTTCCTGTTTTATCTGGAAACAGTTATTTTGCTGTTATGTGATACTTATGAGTATTATCCTTCTGTTGTCTTTTAGGACATCTAGGAGTATGCAACCCAGGTTTGTCAGTCCTCAGAGACCCCCCCTTCACCAATGCTGAGAACCAGGTGATAGTGGATGCCTTTAGGCAACATGGTGCTTTTCTGCTGGAAAGAGGATGGGGAGATATGGCACATAGGATGCAAATCTGGCAACAGATATTTCATGATCTGAATGTCATGGGTGGCCACAGCAGAAAATATGAGCCGGTGCATCACAGGGCTACTGACATGATCACATCTGCACAGAGAAGAGCAACTGCAGCGGGCTGTGGCCAGATATTTACTGGGGAGGGCCTGCTAGGGAACCACCACTAACACCAAATGAAGAGTTCCTGGCCAATATCAGGGATTCAGACAGCTCCCAGGAGAGTGTAGTAATGGATGTGCTGGATGTCAGACCAACAGTTTCAGAGACAGCAAGCACGTCTCAGGAGGAGTTTCCAGGTAGGCTTTGTTATCACAACAGCTGAATACTGTTGTGTAGTAAAACTATTAAAATCAATAAGTTACTTCTGTATCACTTGTCTTTTTTAGGGGGGGGGGTTGAAGATTGATAGTTATTAACTTAGGTTGGAGTTGTCAGCCATGTTCTTGTTGAATGTATAGATCTGATGTTATTAATCTTCTTTCCATTCATCACTGATGGGTTCATTTCTGAGCCCTCAGAACTGAGTCAGCCTTTTTACCAAGCTCGCGCCAGCCAAAAACTTCAGAGCTAAGCATCTACCCAGAACGCCCTTCTCTCTGTTACCTCAGATCTCATTTGCTGCGTAGCCGTAAAGCTGCATTTCAGCCGAACTCTCAGCTAAGTGGAACTTTATTTGATATTTTGTGTGGAAAACTTTTGATATTTTCTATTTTAGTGACAAATTAGTATCTCTAGTGTGTTTTTCTTCTGTCAGATCTTGATCTTTCATCTCTGCTCTACCTGTTGTTACCATTGGTAAACTTTCAAGTAGCATTGTTGCTACAGCCTTCTCCCCTTACACTTATGGTATTCCTTCAGTACCATTGCTGGTATTTTCCTTTCTTTCCTAGGCTGTTAGTGTTTTTTTTCAGTAAGGTTTTTCTGTTGTACTTATACATATTGCTATAGTGATACAACTGTGTGGCTTTTTTGAACTGTGTTTGACTTATTAGTTCTGACTGGTTATACTGTTTGCCTGTGGTGTCCCTCTGTCAAGATGTTGGATAAGAAAGGTACTTCAGGGTTTAAGCATTGTGCTTCATGTAATGGCAAGTTACCTAATAGCGATTCTCACGATGATTGTGTATACTGTTTGGGGGTGCCCCATCTTTTGGTGCAACTTCCTTGTGACATTTGTCAGAGTTTCAGTCAACGAACTCTTAATGAACACAAAAATAAAGTGATACTGAAAGGGTCACTTAAGTCTCCCTTTTCAGAGGCCATTTCTGCGATGGAGGTCTCAACCCCCTCCTACAAAAGACAAAAAGAGGTCCCACTCGATTCCCTCCTCACCATCGGGTGAACAGAGTAAGCCTGTGAAATCAAAGGTCCCAAAGTTGTCCTCAGAGCATAAATCTGCCTCTATGGCTCCAATCTTGTCGGCTCCGAGCATCTCAAAACCTACGATACCAACGCCCACTTTGGCACCGATCCTGCCTCCGGCACCAGTGATAGACCTCACTACGCCTACTACAACTTTAGCACCTGTGCCACTATGGTTCAGGCCACGCCTTCGATACCTCCGTCAGTTACGATTTTGGAACCAACTGTTTCGGCACTGAGCATTTTTCAGATTAAGTTGGATTTGACCCCATTAATCCCGGTCTCGAAACTTGAAACATTAGTGCCGGCAGATCTTGCACCACAGACCTGATAATCCCCTTCTGTAGATCCATTTCTGGGCCAGATGTATAGACCGTTCATTGACCGACCTGACTCCCTGTTTGGAGTATCCACTAGATCCACCAGGAGCCTGTCAGAACACGATGTGGTGCATGTTGTGGACCAGCTGTTGATAGCCAGGGGGATATCCACACTTTCTAAGACCCATCCACCTGCAGGACTTGCGTTGGTTTCTCCACTGACTTCGTTTTACACTCCTTCTTCGACCATTTCGATTCCGAAGCCTTCTGCTCCGACTTCCTTTGTGGAACCCATTACCTTGGCGCCTATAGTGGACCTCACTCAGGCTCCAGGTTTTCCCCTTTGGTCTTTGGTTCCTGCGGAACCGGTCCTTCTTCATTCTGGGGATTGGGGGGGGGGGGCGCCTTGGCTCAGGGCATGGAGCCGTGTCTGTCTTCGGTTCTGTCCTTGGTGCTGATAGCCATGTCCTCACCGATCCTGCTTGAGGCTCCATCCGTGGGGGCAGGTTCATCAGAGCGAAGTGTAGCCCTAGTCCCAAAGTTCTCTTTCTAGGTTCTGGGCTACCATCTCTCTTCCGGTGGACCTGCTTTCCATGCAATGGAGAGGGCTCTTGCTTCTGGAAGCACTCCTTTGATGTCGGAACCCCAGTTTTCACTCTTTGAGCTACAGCTGCTACAGACCACCCTCCTGGGGCACTGGGCAGAGAAGCCACAGGACACCCCTGTTCGGGGTACCTGCTCTTTCGAGCCCTCCTCAGAGACCCCCACTGAGGAGCCCCCTCGAAAGGAGGCATGCAAGAGGAAGCACATGGACTCCCCCAAGGAGTCCTTAATGGAAGACATGGATTATGATGATGGTGAAGGGTCCCCATGGTCACCTCCTGATGATGTCTCCTTTGGAGACATCCTGAAAATGCTAAAACAGAGAGGTGACTGGAAGCCCTCCAACCCTTCGTCTGAGGAGTCCATGTTCCTGCAGGCTTTCCATGCCCAGCCTTCTACCTCTTGGGTGACCCCACCTGCTAATGAGCTCGTCCAGCTCGTCATGCAGCTCACTTGGATGAACCCTGATTCCACTGAGGCGATCCCTCAGAGACCTAACAAAATTCTTTCCCCTCCCGAGGAGAACCCCCATTGGTCCAGAGAATTACCAGTTGATGCTATGGTGGTGGCAGCAGCCATGAAAAAGGACTTGGCTGAGAAAAGTCCCACTGTCCACCCACCCAACAGGGAGTCCCAGGCAGTGGACAGACTTGGGAAGCGACTTTTTCCATCAGGGACCTTTGCGATATGGTCACTGAACTATTTGGCACATTTTACGAGGCTCCAGAGGGACTTGATCTCTGAACTCTCTGGGACACTCGCAGGACAGCTGTCTGATGAGGTCAGGGGCAAAGTGGCCTCGCACCTCGCAACGCTGGAATCAGTCTCCAACTTATCCATGAGGTTGCTTTTAAATGCAACTGAAGGGGCAGCTAGAGCAGCGGGTTCAGGCATTGTCATGAGACATCATGCCTGGATGCGCATTTGTGACCTTGCGGACCCCTTCAAGTCTTCCTTTCTGAATGCTCCCATCAAAGCATTGTCCTTTTTTGCCTCCAAAGTGAAGGACATGTTAGCCAGGTGTGAGCAAGATGGCAAGACCCTGTCTGCCGTAGGTCTACAATTTTCCAACCCTTAGCATACCTTCTCCAGGAATCAGAGGAGTGTGAAAATGTAGCACAAAAAACCTCAGGGTCCTTTCCATGCTACACATGGTAATGATATCCCCAGGGGCAGAAGGGGTAACAATTCCAGAAGACACCCCTACAGAGGCAGAGGAGGTCCTCATAACCAAGGCTCCTTCTCTGGACAGCCTTACCAGCGCTCCTGAGGAGCAGCCCGATTGCTTACCTCTGGAGGCAGTCAGTGGTCAATTTTTTCTTCACCAAGCTGCCTGGCACTCTATTACCACCGATCATTGGGTGCAAAGTGTAATCACCAGAGGTTGCACCATTCCCCTTTCTTGTCAACCAAACCTTCCAAAAAACTTCCCAATGTTCCACCCAGTCAAAGGGAAGAAGCAGCTTCAGAGATAATAAAGCTGTCTCGAAAAAGAGTCATCCAACCAGCCCCACCAGACCAACACAGCTCTGGATTCTACTCAAGATTCTTTTTGGTGCCAAAAAAGACAGGGGACTGGAGACCCATTTTGGATCTCAGCAGCTTAAACAAGTCTGTCACCCAAACCAAGTTCCGGATTGTTACGGTTCAGTCCATTCTTCCTTTTTTAAGGGAAAGCGATTGGATGTGCTTGATAGATCTCCAGGATGTGTATTAACACATCAAAATGGATAAATGCTCCAGGAGTCTGCTTCGCTTCTGGCTAGGGGCCAGTCATTATTAATTTTGTGCCCTGCTGTTCTGTTAATCTACAGCCCTAGAGTGTTCACAAAGTCTATGGCAGTGGTCACAGCTGACTTGAGACTACAAGGATTCTGGGTGTTTCCATATTTGGATGACTGGCTCCTCACCACCCCGACCAAGCATCATCTGGTAACAGCACTGCATTATACACTCTCTCTCTGGCAAAAAATTTGGGCATAACAATCCATTTGGGAGAAATCAAACCTTACCCCTACACAACAAATAGAATTCATTGGAGCAGTGTTCAATACCCAGTCCTGTCTAGTGTCACTCCCAAATAACAGACTCCAGTGATTGAGGCCGCAGGTCCAAGTGATACTTTGTCAAACAAAGGTTTCAGCAAGAGAAGTTCTTCAGGCCCTTGGATCCATGGCAGCTTCAATTCCAATAGTTCCCCTAGCGAAGCTTCACATGCGAATCCTACAATGGATTCTTCAGTGGTTCCCGAACTATCATCCCCTCAGTTACCAGATTCAAATAACCAACTCCTGCAAGCAGGACCTCCTTTGGTGGATGAGGCCAGATGTAGATCTTTGGAGCCACCCATTCCAATCCCCTCAGCCCAGGGCCATTGTGACCATGGATGCTTCCCTGATTAGGTGGGGGGGGGGCATTTCCAGGGAAAGACAGTCCAAGGTGCATGGTCCACTTCAGAGGCCCACCTGCATATCAACATTCTGGAACTGAGAACGGTGGTGTTAGCATTGCAGGCTTTTCATTCAGTTCTCCCTTCTGGAACAATTGCACTTCAGTCAGACAACATGTCAGTGGTCTAGTATATCAACAAGCAAGGAGGAACCAAGTCCTACTCTCTGTGTCGAGAGGCCATGAGAATTTGGCAGTGGACGATAGCTTCCAACCACTTTCTGATAGAAATGCATATCTCTGGGAGCTCCAACATAATTGTGGACAAGTTGAGCAGATGCATTCTGCTGCCTCACGAGTGGTCCCTCAATCCCAAAGTGGTGACAGAAATCTTCTGCCACTGGGGCTAGCCTTGCTGGGATCTTTTCGCCTCCCCATCAAACAACAAGTGCAGCAACTATTTCGCCCTGCTTCCCCCGGAGGGGGAGTCCCCGAGAGATGCTCTAATCCATGATTGGCCCACAAGACTTCTTTATGCTTATCCTCCCATTCCCCAGATTCCACAATTCCTAAAGAAAGCTCTTCGGTTGAGATGCAAGGTGATCCTCACAGCCCTGTTCTGGCCTTGACAAGTCTATTTTCCCTTCCGTTATCCTCATCTAGTATACCCGCCATGGATTCTGGACCCTCTTCCAGATCTGATTACTCACCTCCAAGGGTTGAGCCACCCAAATCTGTCCAGTCTTAAGCTGACAGCTTGGTTTTTCCACTTCCGTTAGTTGCCAGGCAAGCTAATCTCACTTCACCTGTTCGAGACATCAATCTGGCCTCTCATAAACCATCCACCAGTAGACTATATCAGGATAAATGGAAAAGGTTCTCCATGTGGTCTAAGGATAACATGCTAGACCTGTATTCAGCTCCAGTGACTGTGGTACTGCAATACTTGGCTAAGGGTTTTGATAATGGAGCCTCTGCCTCTACTGTACGAGTACACCGGGTGGCAATTTCTAATTTCCACAATGGTATAGATGGCACCCCTCTCATCTCTTTATGTCTATGCAAAGCCTTTTTCAAAGGAACCTCTCATATCAGGCCCCCTGTCAGACAGCCTGTGGAACCATGGAACCTCACCTTAGTTCTTCAGTCTTTGACTCAAAAACCCTTTGAATCCACAGCAAAGTGTGACCTAAAGTTCTTGTCCTGAAAATCCTTGTTCTTAGTAGCCATCACGTCAGCCAGATCGTTCTAGGAGCTGCAGACATTGTGTACCAAGAGGCCCTATCTAGTCTTCCATAAAGACAGAGTATCACTCTGGAAGAATCCATCCTTCCTTCACAAAGTTGTTTCTGAATTTTCCATTAATCAGACCATTGACCTACCAGTGTTCTTTCTGAATTTTTCCAATAGAGGAGAGTACTGCCTACACTCCTTGGATGTACATAGGCAACTGAGAGTTTGCCTAGACAGGACCCAACCTATCCATAAGTCTGAACAGCTTTTCATCTCCTCTTCTGGGCTAGTATGGGAAATGCCGTTTCCAAGGTTACATTATCAAAATGGCTAAGAGACTGCATATGTTTCATCTATTCCCTCATAGAAGAACCTATGCCTACAGTTAAAGCTCACTCCACTAGATCTATGACAACATCTGTAGCTTTCCATTCCAGGGCTTCCATGGATGACATTTCCACAGCGGCCACTTGGTCTCCAGAGGGAGAGCTGCCTTCGGCTCAATGGTACTCAGGAATGTTCTTCCATAAGGGCCACCCATGCACCTTACAGTAGCTTGGGATTCTGTTCCATCACTGATGAATGGAAAGAAGATTAACAAGATCAGATAAAGAAGTTATGTCTTACCATAACATTCCATCTGTTTTGTTCATCTTCTTTCATTCATCACTTCCCACACTCCTTCCCCCTCCAAAGGCTCCTGGGTCCAAGTGGTGTCCTAGGTTATTTTCACAGAAGTGGCCTTGGCTTTACTTCTCTATCTCTAGCAAACTCGATCTGAGGTAACAGGGAGAAGGGTATTCTGGGTAGAAGCTTAACTCGAGAGTTTTTGCAGGCTGACTTGGTTCCAAGGGCTCGGAACCGAACCCATCATTGATGAATGAAAGAAGATGAACAACACAGATGGAACATTATGTTAAAACATAACTTTTTTTTAATGGACATATAAAGGGGTAAAGTTATTACCCCCTTTGTTACTGTTAACTGTGATGATGTTGCCCTTACCTGTTGCTTTAATTCTTCCAGGACTGTCTGGATTGCTGGGAGGCGAATGGCATCCTTATTGCTATAGGTCATCTGCTGTTAGCCAGTTTGGCTTTGCCTGATTACACACTCATAGTGGCAGTACTTCCACTGCTCCATCAGTGAGGGTGCTGTCCATACCCAG
The DNA here is from genome assembly GCF_019279795.1 of Protopterus annectens. Taxonomy (NCBI): domain Eukaryota; kingdom Metazoa; phylum Chordata; order Ceratodontiformes; family Protopteridae; genus Protopterus; species Protopterus annectens. The sequence goes on from NC_056731.1 coordinate 284,840,086, forward strand.
ATGTGGCAGGCCATGGGGTTGTGGTCCTGGGCATCCCCGTGAAGAGAACTCATCCAGTAGACATCAGTTACGTTCAGGTAGCACCAACGCATCTGACCATGGGCATGAATGTGCCAGTGCAACACATGGCAGAGTCAGTTCTCATAGTTGTGAATTACTTAATACTTAGTATATCTGCATTTGTGATATTGAACTGGTAATTGTACCTTTGACTTATATTGGTCTTGGAAGGTTAGACAGCTGATAAAATCAAAATTTCCTAGTTTTATAGTGAATTATCTTGTGAGGGTTGTGAAATTGGAAACTGCAGTTTGTATTATTACTTTCTAACTTCTGTCTTTAATGATTTTCCAGTATAAACATATGGTGCTAAACTGAGGACATGCATCATCAGTCGTTCTGAGAGGTATGACTGTGTGATTCTTTGATGCATGAGGCCTACTACTTAGTAATGGACACATATAAGTCAATTAAGTCTCTGCTGTCACATGTTAATGTCATTTCTGTACAAATCTCCCACCTTTTACTTGCTTACCAGACCAAGTAATGAAATGCAGGGATATGCCACACATTCATATTATTAAACAATACACTCCAGGTTCATGGCTTACCTTATAAATGCAACAGTTGCACAGTTTTAGTTCAGGGCAGACTCTGTCTGATGCAAGCAGTACACAGTCAATACATGGGGAAGTAAAGTTTGTATGAGTTGCCTGGCATCAGTTTTACTGTATGTATGTAAGTAGGGGGAAGGTTTTAGACCCCTAGCTGGTAAGAGAGTGTGCTGTGCTTTGTCTCTTAGCCAATGCAAGGGCATACTGAACATGCCTATATCTGCCTACACCCTCAGCAGCTGGTGGTTCCTCCTCTAACTCCTCATCTGCCTGTGGCTGTGATGACCTTGGCATTGGTGGTGGAATGGATGCCCCTTCCCCTTGCTGATCCTGCTGAAACTGTTTCCTCAGGATTATGTTGTGTAGCATGGCACATACTGTGAATATTTCAGTACATGTCCATAGATTGTGATGCAGGGCTCCCCCAGATGTATCTAGGCACTGGAACCATGACTTCAGCAGGCCAGACATACTCTCTATGTTTCTGGTTTGACTGTGTGCCTCATTATGTTGTTCTTCCATGGGTGTGTGTGCATTTCTGATAGGTGTCATCAGCCATAGTTCCAGTGCATAGCCTGCATCCCCCAGTAAATTATCCTGTGGGATATCCCCCCATCAAACATCTGGTACAGTTGGGAGGTGTGCCAGCTATGTGAGTTGTGGTAACTGCCTGGGTTGAAAGCACAAATGTTCAGGATGATTTTCTTGGCATTACACATGACTTGGCAGTTGATAGAATGGTAACCCTTTCTGTTTATGTAGAGCCTACCCTATTCCTCAGGTGGTGCCTTAATTTGTACATGTATGCAATCTATGGCACCCAGTACTTCAGGGTAGTGTGGTACACGGTAGAACTCATGTATATTTCTGATGCTCTTTTCAGAACTACAGGGAAAATGTGTAGTCACTGGCATGTTGGAGCATAGCATTCAGGAATTGGTGGAGGATCCCAAGATGCTGATGTCTGTGACACCCCCATCATGTCCCCTCTTCTTCTCTGAATGGTACCTGTAGCCAAGATTCTTCACCTCCATTGGGATGGGTTCTCCTCGGTTGGCTCTGGCTGTGAGTTGAGGATGGAAGAGATCACAGAGTTCTTGTTGTGTGTTCTGTCTACCCTGTAGCGCTCTACAATTTCCACATCATGCAGGTTGTGAAAAGTTAACTCATTCCCTCCAGCAGAGCTCTTTTGAGTGTATACCTTTAACTCCTAGTGGGTGTGGCTTCAGCCTTTAAAAAATGAATTTATCACCTTACAGTTCTAACAAATATTTATTAACAGAGGTCATATATCAATACAATTGTGTTTGCCATCATATATGCTTCAAGTTAATATATTCTGATACCTTGTGTGCAGCATGGTTTTGGATTTATTAATGCAAATATGAACAGGCAATATTTGACGCCCAGAGGAGCAGTAGGAGGTAACTGCAGAAACGCCTGTAGACGTCACTCGGTTGTAATGAGTTGGGCCTGAAAACTGTTCTCCTTCTCTGCCTAGGCCTATTAGAAGCAGCAGCAGCATTGGCTTCAGCCTGTAGCACATACAGATGAATTAAAGTAGCAACAGCGGCCCCTAACACTGTCCATGTAGATTCCTTTCCTTGGCTATATTCCAAAAGTTTTGGAATTAGCAGGAAAAAACAGCATGGAGTCTACACGAATGCTTTATAGCTTGTTGAATAGCTCCAACATGTTGGCTTGGTTGATTAGCATGCCGTTCAGTTGCTTATGCTATAATTAGTATGCCATGATGTTTACCTTATTTGCATGGGGGATTGTGCCTCTACGTGGCAATTACTGAATTTTAATTTCATTGCTACCATGTGAACATCATGCTACTATGTGCCCATGGTAGAAGATGACCGTGTAGGGTTTACTGAATGCCCCATTTACTCTATCAGTCATTCAAAAGGAACCAGTATATGACTGAGGGAAAGCTAAGTACCTCATTGGGGGCCCTTGTTCTTTTTCATATTTTTAAACTGGAATTTTCTTTGTGTTATCAAATAGAGGAAAATCCCTGTGTGCTTGGACGATTCCATACAAAAACAGACATTCTCAGTGTCTTTTCTGCCAAGGGCCAGAGTGTTATGACAGACACTGTACTTTTTTGTCAGGTTTTTGTCCCAATAACTTTAAAACATAGCCTTCCTTCTCTGAAACTTTATTTAGAGGGCAAATGTCTGAAAGCTGTAGTGCAAGTCATTGTGTCCTCCAAAGTTCCCACTTCCATTGAACTTGCACAGCCAAAAACGAAAGCTAAGGAGCGAAGAAAGATATCGCTACTTCACTTTCCTTCACCAGGACGGAGTTGGACATACCCTATGAATCAGTTAAGAAGCCCACAGACCATCTGACCTGTCAGCTATCACAACCCAAGTGCAGGCCAACACAGAACAGCCTACAAACACATCTTATTGGAACAGTAAGTTGGCGACTAAGACCACAAAGGGGCAACCCTGACTTGTAATTTCAGAAGGAATGGATTTTGTTCTTCAAATCTCAGGACATCTCTGTTTTTTTTTTTGATGAAGGAACGTCTGGGGTCAGGCCATTCTTGTATGGTTTCCATGGAAACCCCTAAAAAGAAAAAAAATAAACACTATTCTTCTGCAGCCACTCCTTTTTCAAGGGATCCACACCAAGAATGGTAGGATTTTCCCTGGGGTTGTTCAAAGTTTTTATGGCTGTTAAACCGTCTCAGGTTTTTGGTTCCACTCGGTCTACCCACACACACACACACACACACACACACACAAAAGAGAAAGGTATATGTCTTCTGAGAAACATTCTTTACATTCCTGGATCTGACTTTTTGGATTATTCTTTTCATATTCATTCCCCTTCAGGATATACATCTGAACCTGTTGACACACCTTTTCCTCTGAATGTCCTCATGACAAGCTTTCCTTTGGAGAAACAATTCAGGAGATGATACAGCATTTCCATTGTGAGGGTAAGCAACTCTCTGAATATCATAAGAGATATTACAATTGTTTACATGTGGAAGCTGCCAAGTCTTTTCCTGTCACTGCTGTTTTTAAAGCTTTGGAAAGGACATTCCTTTCAGCTTATCTAATTCCTGAACCAGAGCTACATGCACCAGAAAAGCTTGACATATATTAGAAAATCCCTGATACCACAAGTGACTATGCAAAACTCCAGTTTCTGAACCTGTAGTTGTCTCCACAGATTCTGACAAATCTTCTAAGATTTTCTTATCTTTCAGTGCTCTCTGAAATGATAGGGATAGTAGTGCTATGGACAGATATGGGAAAAAAGTACCTACTTCAGCCTTTTTTGTGGTTAATTATTAGCCACACACGATAAGGTACCTTTTAGATGTTTTTGACAACATGAATAAACAATTGCATAATATTCCGACAGAGACTTAAAGCTACAATGCAAAATATGGCTTCTTCTAACTTTCAAGTTTTACATGCCATTGTATTAAGTGTGCCTATGATATGGCAGATGCTTCATCCAGGTCTGCTGCCACTGGTTCCATGCTGAGAAGATACTTTTGGTTAAGACTCCAGTCTTTGCCAGATGTAAAAGCAAAGCGTTTAGATGCTCCTTTAGATGACTTCCTTTTTGCCCTGTTTTCTGCAGATAGTTTCAGAAAAAATTGGAAGGAATGGGTAAAACAATGCAGGGGTTTAAACAACTTTTTATTTCCTCTGTTCCAAAATTTCAAAGAAGTTAGTGTTTCAAGCCAGGCCCTTTCTACTACTACAAGTCCACTCGACAAAAAAGGCAAAAAAGAAATGACATGACAAACTAAATGTAATAATTTCAAGAGGGTAAATGCCACTTCCAGGATATACCTTCCAGCTTCTGACTACACCCCCTTCTCTCCACCTTTCCACTTTCGTCATTTCCTTCTCTGGTCTTCAAAACAAACTTTCTGTCAATCTTGCACTTTGGAAAAAGATCACAATATACTTGTGTTTTGAGATCATTTAAAAGAGATCCACTCTTCAATGGAAATATCTTCCTTTTCGACACTCAATTCTACAGGTGCCAATCTCATGAGAACTTTTGTACCAGGGTATAATAGAACCTGTTCCTTCAGATAAAAAAAGAAAGGGTTGCTCCTCCAGATTTTTCCCAGTTCAAAGAAAAGAAAGTACTTGGAGACCAATCTTGGATCTGTTTCATTTCAATACCTTTTTGAATCACTTGGTGACTTATCCTGGATCTGTATGTCATCAACATCTTTTTGAACATTCCAAAATTCAAGATGCTACTCTCCATGATCCTTTTTCTTTGATTTTCCCCAAAAAATGTATGCATTTATTTTATTTATTTAGGTTCATAGGTAGGTACTAGACTATCTGCCCAAAGGCGTTTATAAGCCTAGCTGGAATGTGTTGGCTTTCGCCGCCCCCTTAGATTAGTTCCCTGTGCCTCTGTCCAGCAGAGCCATTGAAGTGATCCCAGGGGTAAACTTTATGTTTCCCATCCACTCGTCAAGGTTTCTCTTGAAGAGAGTTAGCGAAGAGCTCTGCCTAATGTAGATTGGAATCTTTTTCCAGAGCATGGGAAGTCTCTGGGACAGGAATCTATCCCTCCAGCACATCCTATTTATTGTTGTGGTGAGGTTGAGATCCCTGGGGTGTGTGGCTTGAGGGGATATGGTTTTCTTTAGGTGGAGCATGTCCATCAATTCTGGGTTGGACATGGCCTTGTGTGTCAGGCAGAGATCACCTCTGAGTAGGTGGTATGCAACCGAGTACAGCTGGAGTTTCTTCAGTTGAGCTGCATAGGGCATCTGCTTGAGGCCAATGATCCTCTTGGTGAGGTACTTCTATGGTCTTTCCAGTTGTTGCAGGTGTCTTGTAAGGTACATCCCAAATGGGGCATTGTACTCTATGATGGGTCTGATGAGTGATGCGTAGAGGGGCCCAATGACCTCTTTCGATCTGGATGCAAACCCTTTTGTGATTATGTGGGCCACATAGAAGATTTTCTAACCACTTTGGCAATGTGATTATCAAAGGAGAGGATACTATACACTTGTGTCCCCAGATCCCTTATTGCGTCTTCCATATTTAGGGGGCTACCACCTATGTGATAGTTTGTGGGTACTTTGTTTTTTCCAAAAGGGATGACTATGCACTTTTTGGCATTTGGCTTGAGGCCATGGTTTTGACACCAGGTATCTGTCTCAGTGAGACCCTTTTGGAGGAGGTCTGTGTCAGCCGGAGAGTCAGTTATAGCCCCCAGTTTGCAGTCATCTGCAAACCTGGTCAGCCATAGTCCTCCTGTGCTTGCCTGTACCTCTGAAAAGTATATGCCGAACAGGAGGTGTCCTAGGACTGAGCCCTGGGAAATGCCACTTGTAACCGGTTTAGTGTCAGACCTAGCTCCCACAACTCTTACCATGTGGGTTCTGTCTGTGAGCCAGTTGGCAACCCATCTCGTGACGTCGGAGTTTATGTTCAGGCTGGTGAGCTTATCTATAATACCTGAGTGGGGAATGGTGTTGAAGGCCTTTGCGAGGTCTAGGTAGGCTGTGCGGATCACCTTCCCTTCGTCTATACCTTGGTAACTGTCTCAAAGAAGTCCACCAGGTTTAGGAGGCATGATCTCCCCTTAACAAAGCCGAACTGGGTAGGGTCCAGTGTTTGGAGGTTCTCAATGTCTCTGTTAATGAGATCCATGATGATGCACTCCATCGCTTTGCAGACCAAGCTAGTCAGGCTTATAGGGCGATAGTTCCCGGGGTCCGTTGTGGCTCCATCTTTGTGGAGCGGAATAACCATTGCTGTGTGCCACTCTGTGGGCACATAGCCTGTGGAGAGGCTGTGTTTAAACAGTGTGTTTAGGTGAGGGGATAGTTCATCTTTCAGCTCGTGTAGGACGCAGCCTGAGACACAGTCCGGTCCCATTGATGCTGTGTTTTTGGCTTTGGAGAGGGCTATTTTAACCTGAGTGTCTGTGATTTCAAGGGCACTACATTCTTCTGGTATAGTTATGGGCCCTTTTGGGGGTGAGAGGAGGGTGAAGTTTGCACTGAACCTGTCTGCCAGGATGTTGGCTGTATCGGTCGGTTCATTGTATTTTGTGCCATTCTGCACTAACTCCGAGCAGATCTGAGAATTGCCACTTAGATTATTGACATAGCTAAAGAATGCCTTGTGGTTATCTTTGGAGTCCATGGCAATTTTTCTTTCAAAGCTAGCCTTGGATGATTTTATGAGGGAACGTAGTTTCTTGCTGATACTGATCAGGGATGTCTTCCCTTTTTGGGATTTTACTCTTTTCTGTACTAGTTTCCACCTTCTGTTGTATAGCTTGTTTATGGCAGGGGTCCACCAGACTGGTTTCCTTTTCTTGGAGGAGTGAGTCTTGGTTTTGTTTGGGATAGCATGATCCATGCATCCTTGTAGGTGCCCGTAGAGTGCTTTAGTAAAGGATTTTGCAACTTGGACAGCGTTATCCTTTAGGATGGGGGCTTTGAAACTTCCCACCTCGGTCTTAAGTAACGTGAAGTTTGATTTTGAAAAGTTTTTCACGGTGGTTTCTTTGACCGGGGGTGGTGGCAGAATGTGGATATCCAGAGTGATTAGTTTATGGTCAGATCTAACCAAAGAGGGGTTGACATCCGGTGTGGCATACCGGTCGCCCATACTGGTGATGACCAGGTCCAATATGTTGTCACCTCTGGTGGGGGTGTTGACAAGTTGATCCAGGGTGTTTGAGTTTATAAATTCTAGGAAATGCTGGGCAAGGGAGTTTGTACTTGAGTAGTTCTCCCATTTAATGTTTGGGTAATTGAAATCACCCAATATCAGGGTGTTTGGTAAGACCTTTATGTTGCCCAGTGTTTCCAGGAATGTGGAGTGGGGGTCCTGGGACATGGTGGGTAATCTTTAGCAAGCTATAATTTGAATAGCAGTTTTGCCTGTTGTTAGTTGCACGTGGATGATCTCTGAAGCATCGTGCTGTGCCACTAACCTGGAGGTGTGGGTATCCTTGATGAATATAGATACTCCCCCGCCTTTTGTATTTTGGTCCGGGTTATGTGGCCAAAATGTATGGTATGAGTTGTAGCCTGGTAGTGCTGGGGTGCTTTCTGGAGCCTTAAACCAGGTTTCTGCTAATGCACATATATCGATTTTCTCCATACTGAGGAGTGCCTCGAGTGCGTGCATTTAGAGGTTTAGACTTCTGGCATTGAGTAGCATTACCCTCAGTTTTTTGTTACTTGTGCTATTTACGGCTGTGTGTTTGTCTTTTGAGCCTTGCCTAAAAAAGGCACTATGGGGGTGGCAAGAGCCTTGGCCAGTATTCAAAAGCCTAAGGGTGACAGGTGCAAGCTGTCTCTAGCGAAGCAGCGTGGCTTGTCGAGCATGTCATCCCAGGCTGACAGACACTGGATTCCCTTTGAATGACACCAGAAGCTTAGCCAGTTGTTGAAATTGATAATTTTTCTCTATACCATGGTATCATTATTGGTGAGGGCAGGATGCTACACAGGGTCAGGGTCATACCGGCCTAGGCTACGTGATCAGAGAGCTCCTTCATGTCTCTTTTCATGTAGTCCAGGGAGGTACGGCTCAGGTCATTCACACCAACATGGACAATGACAGAGTCATATTTGTACTTGTTCTGGAGTGACCTGAGTGCTTGTGTTATGTGGCGGATCCTGGCACCCGACAGGCAGCTAACAGTAACCTTCTCCTTGTTCAGCCTAGTGAGTGGGACATCAGTGTGCCTGACTATAGAGTCACCTATTACTAGTGTGTTGAGTATGTTATTTTGCCTTAAGGGCTGTGATTGCATGGCTCACTGGTTTTGTGAAGTATGTGTTTCATGGTTTGTGTTGGGGGGTGGAGGTTGCTTGGATGTCTGCTTTGGAGATCTCTGTTGCTTTTGCAGCTTTTTATTTAGAGCCTCCAAGTATGTTTTCATGTATTTATGTGTGTTTTTGCCAGTGCTGGTTTCATGGGTCTATGTGAGACTGGTGGTGTGATGCAAGTGATTCCCTTTTCCTCTTGACTGCCTGGTCCAGTCTTGGGTTGAGAGAACTTAGCCTCCAGTTTGGCTGTATAATTGTATCTCTTGCATGTATTAGTGTTTGGTGGAAGGAGGAGAGGGTTGTCCATGAGGCAATTGTAACATTGCCTCAAAATGCCCAGATTCACTAGTTGGACCAGAGAGTACTCCTGAAACTGCCCTTCAGACATGCCTGGATAGGTACAGTGAACTGTTTTACCGATTGGCTGGTAAGGTCGAATAGAGAGCCTTGTCCTTCTCTACAGTATAGGGGGGTCTAGTGCTAAAGTTTATTAGTGCTTGCTATGAGTTTTGAGCAAGTGCCGGGATGAGAAATGAATGGTTTGAGTGCTTAAGTTGAAAGTTTGTCTAGTTCCAAGGGAAAAATTGAAGAGTAGACTTTGTGAAGCCGGGAATAGTTATACCCTAGCTAACTGGCACTGCCCGGCATGCAAAACAGCATGGGTTTTATAGCAGGGAAATGAAAGAGAGAGAAATTAGCCCAAAATGGCCAATAAACTACTAATTTCTGGGCTGAAACCACTCCTTCAGGGACAGACAGGCTGCTCAAAGCTCCCTCTTTCACAGTGAACAGAGAAACCTCCTTCTATCCAAGTAAGATATGGGCAAACACAGAAACTTGTAACACAGCCCTGAATTCAGCACTAACCTGAACACTGGGCTGTACTAGCTTAGAAAGGCAGGAAAAGAAGTATATATATATATATATATATATATATATATATATATATATATATATTTTTTTTTTTTTCAGAAAATAAAGCAGATACAATAAAAAAAACACTTTAAATGTACAGAAATGGCTATCACACTTGAGTGTGTAGCCTACAACAGTTAAATAGGTAATTTAAACACAAAAACGACTTTGTTAAAGTGCAGGCAGTAAAATAAGTACAATATGTAGCTGAAACAAGCTTTTTAAATTATCATTTAGCTTTTTAAATTTAGCATTTGTTTACCAGGAAAGTCCATCTGGTACAGAGCCCATTTTCACTGGAGGCCCGGAGAGAAACGCTCCAGATGCATGTGTTTGGAATGACTATCTTGGACCTGAAGGATGCTTATCTACACATTCCAATCCATTTTCTTCACAGGAAATTAAGATTCTGTGCCTTTGGGTTGCTCTTTCATTTCACTTCGCTGCCTTTTGGGCTATCCACTGCTCCAAAAGGGTTCATAAAGTGTATAGCTCTGATGCAGAGTCCAAGGTATTCACATCTACCCTTTTCTGATTTAAGGCACTTCCCTTTACAAATGTCTTCAGGCCTTACAATTCAGTCTCTTTCAAAACCTAGGCTTCACTCTGACTTTCAGGAAGTCCAGCCTCAGCCGTACACAGTATCTGGTGTTCCTTGGGTATCATCTTGAATATTCTGTGATGACTGCATTCAGGAGCGGCCTTAAGTCAACTGGTGCCCTAGGCAAAAGAGCTCCACGGTGCCCCCCACCACACCATCTGGTGCCCCCATCCTATTCTACCTACACCAAATAAATACTGGAAAAGCACCCCTAGTAGAGCGGCGCCCTAGGCGGCCGCCTAGTTGGCCTTTGCCTAAGGCCGGCCATGACTGCATTTCTTCCTTCAGACAATACTCTGTTTTTAACAGTCTACTTTCTTTCACTGGCAAACCTACCTTTGACCTCTGCAATATAGATACTGAGATCCCTGGAGTATATGACATCCACCATCCAGATGATCCCATTTGCAAGACTGCACATGAGGAATATTCTGTGGTACTTAATATTTGTCTGGGCACATGACTATTGTTCTCTTTTCCCCATTCCTGTTTTGCCATTCATGAAGAAAGGGCTACACTGGTGGATCAATGAGATAAACTTAAACCTGTAGTTCCCTTTGTAATTTCCCCCTTCGTCTTCAAAATGCCCGCACAGATGCATCAGACAAAACTTGAGGGACTTGCTCAGAAGGATTCAGTGTACAAGGACTGGTCAAAAAAGGACAGGTAAATAGGGTTCCTAGTAAATGATTGAAGAGGCATTCTTTTGAATGTGTCTTGATCAAACTTTAAAGCACGAAAAGACAAAATAGTGAAACGGCATATAAGCAAATTCTTTCCCTGGGAAAGAAATCGCTTGGCTACTTCTGTTACTTTGCCGTCTTCATGACTGTAGAGCGATCTCAGAGTTGGTATATTTAAGTGGGGGTGTGTGTGGGGGGGCGAAGCTCCCCACTTTATGTAATATTTAATTTTTTTTTTGTGGAACGCTAAACATTTGAGATTGTAAGCTTTCGCTTACATGGGTTCGATAAATCATCGTTTGCTTTTTTAAGCGTTCGATGATTTAACATAGACCACACACACACATGCACATATATATATATATATATATATATATATATATATATATATATATATATTTATATATATATATAAATAAAAACAGGTGACACTATTGATCCTGTCTCTTCTTTCTTTCTGTCACTATAGTCACAAGGAGCTCTTCAGGTTCTGATAGACAGTTACAACTGTCACATGGTACATCAACAAACAGAGGGAACAAAGATTTTACCCACTGTGCAGCCTAACAGTGATGGCTTGGGACATTGCTGTTCATCATGACCTTTTTCTCCAAGCAGATTACCCAAGCAGACACCCACACATTGATGGTGAACAGGGAGGTCTTACTACAGATTGTGCACCAGTGGGCTGCCCTAGAAATAAATCTCTTTGCCTCTAGTTTGAACCATCTGCTCAGAATATTTTGCTTGAGGGCCCACTTGCAAGGCATCTTGGACAATAGGTATGTTCTTCACTTGGAAATAAACTTCCAGAACGGTAAGCCAAGTAAAAAGTGATATTCCAATAGAAATGAGCAGATAAACAGTCTGAGCACAATGACCAGTGCAGCACATACACCTTACGTCTACTCAAAATGATCAGATCAGCTAAGCACTGGTTTTCTTGATCAGACTTTTATTTAGATGTTACATTGACTTTGTCAAAACTAATTCAATTAGCAATTTCTTAAATAGTGTTGACCAAAGAGGCAGGGTTGAAGCACCTGTCAGGAAGGAAAGAAGGAAGGGAGGGATGTTGGAGTTCAGATGATCTATGAAGGGACTTCAGTTATAGGGAAGGAAGAATCATCTAATTTGTATGTGTGTAAAGTCTTGCTGGCTACTATCAACCACTCCTTGTCTTACAGAATGAACTTTTATTTCCATAAACTACATTAAAACAGACTTTTTATTATATATGTGACGTCCAGCTATGTCCCACCCCACTGTCAACAATTATTATCCTGGGTCAGCAACTAAAAAGCTTCAATCCTCACTACTGACTGCAATATGAGACTGTCACTTAGACAGAAATAATATTTTCACAGTTTTCCCCTAAGAGCACAAACAAATCATGCTCTATTTTCCTGGGATTGGACTATATATACCTCTGTCCACCCAAATGTATTTTTCTTATTACACACTTCAGAGCAAAGTGTCCCAGTTTAAGACCTCTGATACACTCACACATCCAAACACTTCTGAGAAAGCCTGATACAAATTTCCAGCTGTGTCTCTTTCCCAAAATAAATACAGAAATGCTGCCACCAATCAGAGGGTCTTCATGTCCTTCAAAAGGGCTGCCCATTTATGAAAATGAATTATCAAAACAAATGATAGTTATGACTTGAACAGCCAGGCCTTGGGGTGACCTGGGGAGTATTAAACAGGTAGAAGCACTCTCTAATCTCTAAAGAAAAACACTGGTTTCCAGCCACAATGTAAAATAATGAAAATCATTTAATAATAAGTAAAAAAATTATTACAAAATTGAAAACCAACAACTCTCAATAAAAATTTGAATTTATTCACCAGAAATTTAAATCAGATTGTAGGATAGTAGTCCATTATTCAAGAAAAACTCTATCTTAATAACTAACTTTCATGATCTAACAAAAGAAATACCATCCATGCTGTACTTTAAGATATAATAGCAAGGCTAAGGCAGTTTTCTTGGTGAGTTCTCTTTTCTTGGTGTCAACTGACTTCTCATTACTTGACAAACTGCACAGCTTCTCAGTCTCAACTGTCTTCATCAGCAGTCTCAACTGTATTTTTCAGCAGTTTCATTTCAAAATATAACAGCTGTAAAAAAAGATTCTTGTTCTGCCAATGTTGTTGTTTGTCTTTCGGCTTTTTCCCGGTAAGGGGTCGCCACAGCGGAACTCCGGTCTGCTAATGATTGGCAGTAGATTTTTTATGAAATGCTGAGGTGCCAGCTCGATGCCCAACCTTCAACGAAGGCATGCCCATTTGCACACGCATGTCTTTCGAACACTACCCAACCACAGGGAGGACATGCAGACTCCACACAGAAGGCACTCCCAAGCCAATCCGAGAATCAAACGGGAGAACCTCTTGCTGTGAGGTAACAACACTACCGCCGTACCACTGCGGCATATATTCTTTTTCTGTCAATCAGTTGTTTAAATTATCCCCTAGCAACACGGGAGATTCCAGTGACATCACTCACTGTTCAGCTGATTCTCCACAGTTTAGTGTATCAAAGCAGTGACAGATTCTTTAAGCATTCTGTTCAAACAGGGAAAGACTCAACATTTTAAACTTATTTACATTTTCACAATTAAACATGCTGACATGCAATGCAAGTTAATCTAAGAGTATGCACAAATCTCCTGCCAGACATGCTAACAGAAATGACAGCATTTTCAGTTTCTTCACAATATATATAGACATTTTCAGTGAAAAACTTTGGAATCAAGCAACCTTGAATACTGTGTCAGCTAAAAAAAAATCTGTTATTTACCATTGTTGAAATTTTAATATGCTGTAAACAATTCACCTTAAATGTTTGAAATAAGGAGATGAGGGTGTCTGCTTTTCACAGGGCTTTTAGAGGGCCACTATTATTAAAAAAAAATCACGAAATCTAAAATACTTTGTTCACTATAAATTGAGTCTGCATTTGTTGAAACAAAAACATCCTGAGTAGGGATGTCTTAATCATATGTATAATGGGTCTACACCAGCAGCTTGAGTTTTCAGAAACTTGAAATTCATATTGTCGACGATATGATCAAGTTTCCAAAAACTAGAACTTCAAAAAACAACATAAATCTACCTTTTTATGTTTTTGCAGGGGGGAGGGAGCCCCCTGCAACCCCTATGTGGAGGGCTGTGCCCCCCTCACCTACTGCATATTATATACCATATACCAACTACAAGATCGCACTACAGTTGGGAAAAAGGTAAATTCTGTACCACCATCTCCATTCAAAAGCTTCGAGTTTTTGGAAACTGTCTTCCATTCACACTTCCACTGACCATTACAAGATGGATGCTTTCTCCACAGTCAAAACTGGATTTGCCAGATCCATTCTTCATGGGTTACATGATTCCAGTGTTGCCTGATTTTGCCCCCTCACAGGTTATTGAAAATGTTGACAAATTGTCCCACATATCAGTATTACTGCAACAATAATCTAATGATGAACATAATACTGTTATGCAAGAATTTACCATAATAGTAGATGTTTGGCTAGATAACTTTTGCTGTATATAGATCCTCTATCCATTCCTCTGTCATCTCTTTATTTTCTTTGGCCAAGGTGAATTCCTGTTTTTATCTCCTCTGGCAACTATCAGTCTTTCCTCTGCTTAGTACACCACAGTACTCTTGGGGTCAAACAAACTCATAGGATTTATACTCTTGTACATTACTTACGTATCAGCAAAGGCCTGTGTTAATGACTGGATGTAGAATGCATGATTAATGAGTGCCTAAGCTTTGCCATATTGGCTGGATGTATGGTACCTTGGCAGTATATGTCCCATCTGTCAATATTACTGCAACAATATGTAATACTAATATCTGCTGTTATGTTAAGTTCTTACGCAACTGTGCTTTCTTGCTTCAGTTTTGCCAACACCATTAAGTACTTCTTTGGTTTCTGATTTTATTTTTCTCTACAGATTTATGGTATCTTTCTGTTTAAAACAAAATCACTGCTTTCTGCTGCCTTAATTTTATGGCCTGATTAAATTTACCACAAATATCACATTCTTATCCTTACAGCTAGGACTTAAAAATGATAATTTGAATAGAAATATTTCAGCAGAAATCTTTTGGGCCTGTTTGCCTGCCATAGTCCCACTTGTTTGTGGATGTAGTCAGTGCTAATAAAATTATGTTTAAAGTTTAAAGAAGAAAACAACAAGTACCAGTCAATAACTGAAGAAAACTGAACAATACAATTGCATTTCTACCACGAAAAAAAGAGAAATATATGACACTCAAAACAGTGAAAAGAACCAGTGAAGACATGCGACAATGCAGCATTTATAATGGAGCCAAATGCCCATCTACATCAGTGCTTACCCAGCACCGATTCATTTTGGTACTTCATGGGAAAGACCCCACTGCTTTTGAAATTTCTGCCTGGGAGAAGAACCCAGTAAGCCTGACCTCTGCTAGCAGATTTTCTATTATGGTAAGTATACTTACACTCAACTTCACTACATACATGCATGTATTTATTTATATAGTGATGCAGTGACATATAAATGTGTCACGTGGATCAGTTATATGTGGGGTATGCAGAAAACAGTTGCCTCATAAATGACCAGAGTGATTAGTTGAAAAATTGCTTATAATAGCGGAAGCCACACCCTTTATCCTTTAAAGGAGTCTGTGAGTCAGCATGGAAAAAAGAACCAAAGAGTAATGGAAATCTAGGAGAGATAGCTTGTCAGAGAGGGAGAAAAATAGGCTTAGGTCTGAAAAAGAATGGGAGCAAGCTAGAGGAGAGAACAGTCCTTGGGGAGGGTGGAAACAATGAGCAAATGTGTAGGGGGGAAAACCTGGACTGTTAATCTATTTCAGAACTGTGGAGTTTCTGTGGAGGTATTGGAAGTCTTTGCTGCACCTAAAACTTTCTCTGTGGGTCCAGGCAAGGAGCTGATAATTACTGGCGAGTCAGTCTGAACTTCACAAGTTTTAAAAGCTGCTAGTAATAACCTGATAAAAAGGTGTTCTAATTGTGGATATTTATGGTTATTGTCTAAAGAGAATGAAATTTATATTTTCAAAGGCTGACATATTTTGTTTGCTCTCAAGAATGTTCATCATTGGATCACTGTTGCAGTTGCCTAAGCTATATGGGATATCCTGCCAAGGATCGAACCAGCTAGCTAGCTAGCTTCCAAACTTTTAGGACACCTTCCACAAGCTCTAGGCACTGTACAGCTTAAGGAGAGAGAACCAGTGTTTGTTTGGACTTAGCTACATGCAGTTCTAAAAGAATGTTTTACCTGGCCAGCTGCCTGTCATGTAATGGCTTTTATGTAGAGAAAAAATGAGAGGCAACTGTGCCAAAGTATTTGTGGATACTTATATGACATAAAAAGATGTGATGAGAGAAATTCACTATATAAGTATAGTATAGTACTTCCTGTGTCAGCTTGAAGAGGTTTTTATTCACTGTTTTTCGAAAGGGTTCAGTTGCCATATAGAGGTGGTTGCTGGAAAGACAGACCAAAATATAAAGAACTTAAATGTCAATTATTACTAAATGTAACACAATTTCCTGTTATAAATGAAAGCATTTCTGTAATAAGCATTTGAAATTAAGGGCTGTTAATCCTTGAGTTTAATGTTTTTCAAGTGTGAAAATTCTCATAGTATTTTTAAGGAAAGATTTGTATGGTTTAGTATCTGTGGTTACTCATAAAGTATTTAATGAATTTACAATGGATTTTTTATGTTCTGATGTGACTTGTATCCTTTTTGCAACCTCTTCACATTTATTAGACTTTGGAGTACAATTTTTCGCATTGTCCATTTGATTACCTATTTGAGTTGGTTACCTTAGAACTTAATTTTTGTATCAGAAAGTAAGACTGCCTGTTCTAACAACTTGTTTGACACGTTTTGAGGGAAGAACATATACCTAGGTGCTGGTTCATAGGTTCATAGGTTGGTACTAGGCTATCAGCCCTAGGGCCTATACAAGCCTAGCCATAACAATTCCCTGGCTATTTCTTCCCACACTATTTACTTCCCTGCACCCCGGTCTAGCAGGGTGACTGACGTGATCCCCGGGGTGAATTTCCTTTCTCCCATCCAGTCATCAAGGTTGCTTTTGAAGAGGGCCAAAGAGATGCTCTGCTTGACATGTATGGGTAGTTTATTCCAGAGTCTGTGGAGTCTCTGGGTCAGGAATCTGTCCCTCCAGCATGCTTTGTTTATTGTGATGACAAGGTTTAGATCCCTAGAGCGTGTGGCTCTGAGGGATTGGGATTTCTTTAAGTGTAGCATGTCCAACAGCTCTGGGTTTGACATGGCCTTGTATGTTAAGCAGAGATCGCCTCTGAGTAGATGATATTCGACAGAGTATAGCTGGAGTTTTTTAAGGTGGTCAGCATAGGGCATCTGCTTTAGGTCTGTGATTCTTTTAGTGAGTTATTTCTGCGGCCTTTCCTGGTAACTCATTTTTTGTTTGCCCGAGCCACAAGAACAGAAAAGTTATCTGGGGAGCCTCAGTCTTGACTTCAGATTCCCCTTCTCCTCAGCCCCTGATGGGTGACCATGCTCTGGCTGTCTGTCTGTCTACCAGATACTCCTAGGATTACTGCATGACAAGTGCCAGCACTTGGCCACAGCTCCCTCCTGCCACATAAGATACTGAGGTTCTGAACAGGCTTCATTTGGATGGATTTCAGGTGTCTGACTTGCCTGGCGTAAAGGAGTTCTTACAGAAGTGGGAGTTGAACTCATCCCGCACAGGACACTCTTACTGCACTCTTAGTTTTTCCCTGATCCTTGCAGCCAGTCATCGTTGAGTAATGTTCAGCTGATAGTTTTTTCCTCTGTTGACCTGAATGTCTGAAATATATGGCATCAGGCCTGGGGATTCACCTACAAAAATGATCACAGGCTTTTAACCCAAGGTGCTGTGATAGTAAGTACATTTATTCATGCTTGAACATATGGTGTTTGACATTAAAAGTCTGATAAACCAGAAATTCAATAACAGTTTTCCACTTGGGTTTAGTTAAGGAAAGCTGTTCCTCTTAATCTTGCTCTTACAGGTATCTCTATCATTCTTCACAGCAGTGTTTTAATCTGCTAGGAGAACTAGAGAGATACTTAGTGGTACTCTCCTAACCACCACACTACACCCATGGTCACCAAAAAGGCAAAATACTCCTAATAGCTGTTAGATGCATATGCACATATGAAAAGGAGAGGGTTTTTTTTGCAGCTGACAGTCACATTGAGATAACCGTCTCATCTACTTGTACAAACTGTAGCTGAACAAACCCATTCTAGTACTTGGGAGTATCCTAACACCAACACATAGCCTCTCCTGATGTGCAACTAGCTAGAAAAAGAGAAACCATTCCAACAGAGAAGTTTTAATTCCAGAACTGCGATTGTATTTAGATATTAAACCAGCTAATTCTACTTGGTATTTTTCAACTTCCCAGAAATGTTCTGGATCTTTCTGTAGTAATAAGGTAACATTCCAAGTCCAAGAGGCAGTCTGCATTGTCATTGTATAGTCTATCCTAATCTCTCCTTGCTCCTGTTTGCAACAGCACCCAATACCCACCTTTCATCTTGCAGGTGTTCAGCCCACACAGTAGCTGCACATAAAAACTTTTAGACAAAGCTCAACCAAGTTCGGGTATCTATATTCTGAGGTAGTTCTTTGATACTTCAAATGAGTCATCATGGGGATCAAATGTTTGGAGGACTCTTTGTCTAATCCCCCCTTTTATACTGGTCTGCCAAGTGAGACCCTGCTAGAAGCAGACATGCAGATATCTGTGCTGTAACAATTACAGTAGTGTACAAGTCCCTACACCTTAACAAGGCCATGTCCCAGAAAAGAATCTCCATCTCATATGTTCTTTTCACATATGTAACTACTGTAGCTGCAGTCCACCTTGAAAGCAAGTCAGCATTTAGCATCTGCAGTTACTTGTAATACCTGTAGTATGACTTAATAGTTTTTTCTGCCTTGTCATGTGAGACCCATTTTTTTTTTCTTTTTCATGCTGTCTTTGTTGATGTTGATGATAAGCCATTTGATGTTATTTTTCATAGCAATATATTGCGCTGTTATCTGTTAATCTGAAGATGTAAGTGACGTTGTTAAAGTCTAATTAATTTTTTTTTTCTTTTTTAGCTTTTGCAGGGTTCTACTGAGCTTATTGAAACTAATGTCTCTACAGTTGATTGTCAGTTTTTGCACCACTCCACAGGAGGGAATACAGTATTTTTTGATGAAATAAGAGGTAAGAAATACTTTCAATATGCAGATGCCAATTAGTAATAAACATTATTTATATTACAACTAATATGGTGCCCAGGTAGATATTTAGACAGTTCTGAACCCTTAAAAATAAGTGATCACAGACACCTTTCATGATGGATTTATGATGCAGTCATAATCCAGGTTCAGGATGGTAGTACATGAAAGAGGCAGGCATGGTTGAATACAGAAAAAAAGTGGATACATCTTAAAATCTTCCTAGCTTTGAGATTGTTCTTGTAAAAATGATATTGCAGCATGGCATGAATAACAGCCCTTGTTTTGGGGGCTATGATTCTCATTAAAGAATGAGTATCAACTATAGATAATACAAGTATTATCCTCCTACCAATTTTTAATAACATGTACTGCCATAATGCATTTTATGAGGCGCTGTATATTTTCTAAACAGTTAAGCTAAGCTTCCTTACCTAAAAGAATAAACCTTGCTATGATAATGTTTATGTAGGTTATTTCAATCAGATGCTTTTTACATTTTAAGCTTATTCACTGTCTCACATTCTGGTTATCAAGTTGTCTTCCCTCAACTTATTTCTGCTTACTTAGGTTTTTCAGAAAGGCAACTTTCTTCCAGCTACTTACAAGTTTCATTTTTCTTGGTTCATTCAAATTGGTTGCCTTTTTCTTAGTCTAACAATTTTTTGAGGTGTAGATATTTCTTTAAATTTTAACAAACCTTCTGATGACAGGTGTGTTGCTTGGTAGACCACCACTTAGTAACTCTGTAGGTCTCGTAGCAGACACACTGTAGAATGATGGAAAAACCTAGAGATGGGGGGCTTGGAGGAACAGCTTGCCTTACCTGAACCCAGGTGGTGTACTGTTATTGAACTTCTGTTTTGTTGTTATCTTATTTTGTGCTGCATTAAATCTGCAATGAAAAGTCCCTATTTAAGACAGCTAAAAATATAGACTTACAGGTTCCAAACTAATTACTTTAGCAGATGAATGCAACCTACTACTCCACTGCCAGCCTGCAGCATTAGTAAAAAGATACTCCATTAAAGCTATCATGAACACTAAGAGGCCTGATAAAAAGAAAGCATAAGAACATTATTTTGAGTTGATTTCTGCTTTTAATGGCTTCTGGCTAAATCCTTATTCAGCATCAAATTTATGCTGGTGTTTTGGTCAATGACTTTGACTGATTTTAATTCATGTTAATTCACTTCTGTTGATGCTTTGATAATTGTGTGTGTGCGTGTGTGTGTGTGTGTGTGTGTGTGTGTGTGTGTGTGTGTGTGTGTGTTTACAGGGCCTAACATACCCTACCTACTAGATACTAGATGGCAGGAGAGAGGTAATTGTGAATCTGAAGTAGTTTACTTCATTTGATCTTCAACCTGTGGGTACCAGATCCGTATTGGATCCGAACCATCAATTTCACTAGCATCTGCTCTGAGCTCCAAGCTCCTCCCCTTACCCATAATACACGTCCGCTACCTTCCAACCCCCAGATCTCATTTGCTGTGGCTTGCCATAAGCATCGTGATCCTGAGCTCCGAGTCTGTGAGTTGGGTAGTTTTGATATTCTAGTGGTTTTTTTAAAGTTTTTTGAGCGTAGTTTGTTAGTGTAGGTTCCCTCTCTTCCTCCCCTTGCTGGTGCATTGTGTATTAGATTTTTTGTGTAGTTTTAGTCAATTAGTTAGTGTATAGATGTCCCCCCCCCCCCCATCGTTCTGTGTGCCTTCTGAGATTGTGGTAAGTGGGTCTGTGTAGAAAATAGTTTTTATTTCTCTTTTTCTATATTGTGTGTTAGAATTTCATGTTTTTTTGTGTGAGACATGGCTGATCCTAAGCCGGTCTTCAAGCGGCGCACTGAGTGTGACCACAAATTGTCACCCACTGATGGCCACACTCTTTGCGTGATGTGTTTGGGTGTAGCCCATTTAAACATTGATTGTACCATTTGTGCAGGTTTCAACCCACGAGCCATCAAGGATAGATGGGCCAAGTTAGCCTTGAAAGGCCTTCTACCTACATGGAGGTGACTGCCTCCTCTACTGCTTCAGTCACAGCGGTTGCTGTGGTCACCTCTCCTTCCTCTCTTGTCCTTCCTTCTTCTCCCTCCTAGGCTGGGGCTCACCCTCCCATTTGTAAGCCTGTGGAAGCGGCGCGCAGAAAAAGCAGAGAGAAGGGGAGAGAGCACTGGATAGAGAAACGCAAGAGGACCCCGGACATTTCAACATCAGGAACTCTTGCCAAGAGTTAGTCTAGGCACCGTGACTCCCCTCAGCTCCAATCTCCCAGATATTCCCCAGAGCTGGAGGAGCCACAACCAC
This sequence comes from Protopterus annectens, assembly GCF_019279795.1. NCBI lineage: Eukaryota > Metazoa > Chordata > Ceratodontiformes > Protopteridae > Protopterus > Protopterus annectens. The sequence continues at coordinate 284,861,330 of NC_056731.1, forward strand.
CATCTAAGGCCTCGTTTCCTCGACTTGCCAGGTCAGAGTCTGTGGCCTCATAGCGGTCCACCCGAAGCCTTTCCGAAGTCGACATGCATAAAATGATGAGGAAGTTCATTCGTACACAAATCCAGATGGGAGTCTTGCCAGCCCCCTCTCCCTCTGGTGGGGGGGCTCGCTTCCTTTCTTAATGCCAATTTCTCCTTCTCCGATCCGACCACCGGGTTCAGAGTATATGGATCCGAGAATGGCCTTTGTCATGGGTCGGCGCAGACGGTACCTGTATCCTTGATGCCGGCAGCTGCCTGGAGCATGTTGGATCCAATCAGTTTGGATCCATGTGGCTCTCGGAGCCAGAGCCTGGGTGTTGGATCCAAGGGAGTGGAACTTTTTCCATCAGCTCCGACGTTGTCAGACCAAGTTCCCCCCCCTCAGAGTTCCGTCCACTTTGGGCCCGGCTTCGATTCTCGCTTCGGATCTGAGGAGAGCGGTTTCCTCACTGGTGGCCCAGGAAGCACTTTCTCCCTTGGCATTTGATGTGGTATAAAGGGTTCTCTCCACTGGATCGAGACCCTTGACTATTTCCTTGGACTCCACCCCGACTCCCTCAGCTTTGCGTGCGAATCTCATCATTTTACCTGAGGGACAGCCCATCCTCAAGGAGCCCCAGGCGGTTCCCCCTGAGGAACAAGTGGCTTGCGAGTTCCCCCTAGAGAGCCCCACTAGAGATGTGCCTCACAAACATACGTGTAAGAGGAGGCACTTGGACTTCCCAGTGTCCCTCACCGAGGACACGGATTTGGATGATGGGGAAGGTTCCCCCATATCACCTCCCGAGGATGTCTCCTTTGGAGACATCATGGAAATCCTATGCTAGCAGGGAGGTTGGTACACCCCAAAACCTTCCTCGGACGAATCTGTGTTCCTGGAGGCTTTTGGCACAGTCCCATCTACTTCCTGGGTGTCCCCTCCCACAGATCCCATGGTGGACCTGGTCACCTCACGGTCTTGAAAGGAGCCAGACATCATGGAGCCAATCCCAAAACGACCAGACAAAATTTTGAGCCCCCCCCCCGACAGACCAGCGTGGAACAATGGGTCCCCTGTAGATGCTATGGTGGTAGCAACAGCCACCAAAAAGGAACTAACCCAGGAGAGTTCCTCGGTTCATCCCCCTGACCAAGATTCTAGGATGATGGACCGCTTAGGGAAGCGGGTTTATGCATCAGCGACCTTTTCCATCAGGGTGCTGAACTACCTGGCCCATGTTACCAGACTACAGCGTGACCTGGTAAAGGAACTAGCTGAGTCTCCCCCAAAGTCCATGTCGCAGGAGGACAGAGACATGATGTCTGTGAGGATGGCCACTTTGACAGCATTTTCCAACATGTCCATGCGACTCCTCTCACATGCTACTGAAGGAGCGGCTAGGGCAGCTGGGTCCGGCGTGCCCATGAGGCATAACGCCTGGCTCAGATTATGTCAGTTCTCGGAACCCTATAAGGCATCTGTTGCAAACACCCCATATGACGGTTCTACTCCCTTTGGTAAGACCGTCAGAGACACCTTGGTTCAGAGTAAGAAAGACAGGAAGACACTGTCTGCCATTGGAATCCACTTCTCGAACCCTCAAAGATCCTTTTCCCAGAATCAGCAAGGCAAAAGAAGATGTGGTTCCGGAAGTCTCTGTATTCCCAGGACACTCAGGGCTCTTCTTCCCCTAGAGGCAGAGGGGGACAGGAAAGACGCCGGCCCAAAGGCAGAGGGGGTCCGAGAAATTTTGGGTCTCAAGAACCATTCTCGGACAGGCCCGCCCAGCAACCCTGAGGGGTTGCCCGACTGCTCTACTCTGGAGGCAGTTGGGGGTCACTTGTCATTGCACCTGGCGGCATGGGAGTCCGTAACATCAGACCGCTGGGTGCTTTAGATAATTTCCAGAGGATACTCAATCCCATTTGTGGTTCCTCCCAAACCTCTCAAACACCTCCTGGATGTACCACCTGTGCAAAGGGAGGCAGCAGCACTGGAAATTTCCAAGCTGCTAGAGAAACAAGCCATTGAACCCGTCTCCCAGGTCAGTCCGGATCGGGCATCTACTCCAGGTTCTTTTTGGTGCCAAAGAAAATGGGGGACTTAAGGCGCATTCTGGACCTATCTACCCTGAACCTGTCAGTTGCCAAAGAAAAGTTCCGGATGGCCACCTTACAGTCCATCATGCTGTGCCTGCAAGAGAGCGACTGGATGTGCTCATTCAACCTCCAGGATGCCTAATATCACATAAAGATGCATAGAAGTTCCAGGAGGTTCCTCTGCTTTTGGCTAGGAGTCAGTCAATACCAATTTCAAGCCCTGCCCTTTGGTCTCAACAAAGCCCCCAGGGTGTTCACCAAAGTGATGGCAGTAGTAGTGGCTCACCTGAGGCTTCAGGGGATTTAGGTCTACCCTTACCTGGATGATTGGCTCCTTACTGCTCCCACCAAACATCTACTTTGCCAAACCAAGAATTATTTCCTAAAGCTTGCACTCATCTTAGAGATTACAATCAATACATCCAAATCTTTTCCGAATCCTATCCAGGTGATAGACTACATAGGGGCATGGATAGACACACTACAGTCAAAAGTCTTCCTGACCTTGGAGAGAGTTTGAAACCTAAGGATGCATGTTACCTTCATATACCATTCTCACCTTCCCTCGGCAGAATTGGTTTTGAGGGCGCTAGGTTCTATGGCAGTGACCATAATGGTTCTTCCATGTGCCCAGTTACACATGCGAGTACTACTTTGGACTCTAGCGGTGCAATGGTCCCTGTTGGATCTTCCGTTGTTGCATCCAATACACCTCAGTCGAGTCTGCAGGTCGTCCCTTCTTTGGTGGATGCATTCTCTGGAAACTCTGGAGGGACAACCTTTTGTTCCAGCCCCTGTCCAAGCCACAGTGACCACGGATGTCTCCCAACTTGGGTGGGGGGGGGGCATTGTTTGGGCAGGACAGTCCAAGGCCTGTGGTCCCCTATCGAGACCAGTTTGCATATAAACATTCTGGAAATGAGGGTGGTCCTTTTGGCGTTGCAGGCCCTTCATGCCTTTCTTCCTCTGGGAACCATTGCAATACAATCAGACAACATGTCAGTGGTCTGGTATGTCTACAAACAGGGAGGGACCAGATCTTATCCCCTTTGTCATGAGGCTATACGAGTTTGGGAATGGGCGATCTCCACCGGTCACTTTCTGACAGCAACACACATTCCGGGGTGGTCCAACATCCTAGCAGACAGGTTAAGTTGGACTATATTGATGCCTTATGAGTGGTCTCTGAATTCTTCAGTAGCAGAGCAGATCTTTCTGGAGTGGGGTCAGCCTTGCTGCGATCTCCTCTCATCTCCTTCCAATGCGAAGTGCAGCGAGTTTTTCGCTCTGAACCCCCAGCCGGGGAAGTCCCCCAGAGATGCTTTAGTCCATACTTGGCCTGCTGGTCTTCTGTATGGTTATCCTCCTGTACCTGTTATTCCAAGGTTTCTACAGAAAGCTTGTTGCCTGGGAAGCAAAGTGATCCTCATTGCCCCGTTTTGGCCTCGCCAGGTATGGTTTCCCTTCCTTTGCTCTCATCTTCTGGCTCCGTCCTGGATTTTGGATCTCATTCAGGATCTCATCTCACACCCCTCAGGGGTTCCTCATCCAAGTCTAGACATTTTGAAGCTCACGGCTTGGCTGCTGCAGCTCCCCTAATTGTTAGGACTCCTGGATTATCTTCTTCAGTCAGGTCTATTCTGGTGGCAGCTCATAAGTCTTCCACCAGAAAGGTTTATCATAGCAAATGGAAACTTTTTTTCCTTTTGGGCTTTTTAAAGGAGTTTAGACCCTTTCATGGCTCCTGTTTCAGCCATTCTCGATTTTTTAGCAAATCTTTTTCAACAAGGAGCTAGCTCTTCTACTATCAAAGTTCAACTAGCTGCCATCTCTCATTTTCACGTGGATGAGAATTCTGCTTCTCTAGCCTCTTCCAGACTGTGTAAAGCTTTTATTGAAAGTACTTTCCTATTACACCCTCTGGTCAAAGATCCTATTCCCCCATGAGACCTTATTATGGTTATTCAAGCGTTGGTTGCTCTGCCATTTGAACTTGCAGCAACCACGGATCTTAACTTTTTGTCTTGGAAAACAGAGTTTCTAGTGGCTATCACCTCAGCTAAGAGGGTTTCAGAACTGCAAGTGCTGTCTATTAAAGTTCCATACATGATTTTCCATAAGGACAGGGTTTCCTTTTGTACCAGTCCTTCCTTTCTTCCCAAAGTAGTGTCACAGGTTAACTTCAATCAAACCATTAATGTACCTGTTTTCTTTCCAAATTTTGCTAACAAAATGGAATACAGACTTCACTTGTTGGGTGTTCATAGACAGCTACGATTCTATTTACACAGGACTAGGACCTTTCGTAAATCTGATCAATTGTTTGTGTCCTTTTCTAAACCCTTTTTGGGTAAACCTACCTCCAAGGTCACCATCACTAGGTGAATCTCCTTGTGCATCCTTCAGATCTATAAGGATAAAGGTTTGTCACCTGCGGGTCAGGTGAAAGCTCATTTGACTAGGTCAAGGCTACTTCTGCTGCCTTTTGATTGAGAGTCTCATTGGATGATATTTGTTCTGCAGCTACTTGGTCCTCATCTCATACCTTTTTTTCTCACTATTAATTGGATTTGATCTCTCAAAGGAGAGCATCCTTTGGTTCCGCAGTGCTCCGGAATATCCTTCCATGAGGGCCACCCAGATGTTTAGTAGCTGGGGACTCTGTCCGACAGGTTGAAGATCAAATGAAGTAAACTACTTCAGATAAAGAAGTTATGTACTCACCATAACGTTCCATCTGAGTAGTTCTACTTCATTTGTCTTCAGCCATCCCTCCCTCCTTCCCCCTGGCCTTACCATATGTACAGCCTGTTTGACTGAAGTTTTAGGTGCATAAGGTGTTTTTTCAGGTTGTGTTCTTAGTATAAGTGGCAGCAAACTTTATATGGGGGTTGGAAGGTAGTGGAGGTGAATTATGGGTAAGGGGAGGAGCTTGGAGCTCAGAGCAGATGCTAGTGAAATTGCCGGCTCGTATCCGATACGGATCCGGTACCCACAGGTTGAAGACAATTGAAGTAGAACTACTCAGATGGAATGTTATGGTGAGTACATAATTTCTTTTTTTTTTATATATTGTGATGTATGAAATTGCACTTTTAGATGACTATTTGGAGTTTGGGGGCAGATAACTTTCTTAGCAATAATAATTCTCTAAACCTCTGTAACTGAACGTAACTAATTGCTTTGTTTTGGAATCCCAAGGAGAAAGGATATGGATGATGATGGTATAGTAATACTGAAATGATAAGGTCATTGTTCTTTGCTTGTGTGAAAATCCATATGAATATAAGAAAAATAAATCTACAAGTGCTCTGACAGTTTTAACAAGTCCTTCTTTCTTTTCATCAACTATTAAAATGCCTTAGAGAGCATTTAAGTTTATAGGAAAGAGATCACAATTTTTATTGTAACTTGTTTCACCTGATGGTATAATTAAAGTTGGAACTTCTGAGAAGATTAGTTCAATTATTACATCTATTTTCCATTCAAGGAGTCACCAAACTATTATAATGTAAACAAAATGGCTTAGCATTTACTTTTCAGGTTGGCAGCATTTAGGTGTCTGTAAGCTTTTTCAGAGAGTCCTGTTAAATTCAGTTTATGTCCTTATGTCTAGGCATCCAGAAAAGACAAAATAAGCTATATGTCTGTAAGTGATGCTGCAGAATCAACAAGAAACTATTTTCACATATCACTAGGGAATTACAATACTTGTGTGGGTGACATAACTTCCTTGCACAACTCATTTAGGTCAAAAACACTAACTTTATAGAAATGTACAGGACATGTATTTGACTACACCTCTTGAAGTCCTATAGTTTGAAAACAGATGAAATAAACAGTTAATTGAACAAATCCTGTAAGTCCCAGCTGTACTGTGCGGAGAGAAAGCAAATATTGTCATCACCATCCTTTCTCTCTTCTCTGCAATTAATGTAGTAACAGAAAATAAATTACAAATTTCTCAGCAGAACAGGGTATAAAGTTAAATCTACTAGTAGAAGCATAGCTGGTGGAACTGTTTGTCCTAGCAACAACAAAAGGACTACACAACTCTGATGCTAATGTGGAGCCATAATCATCATTCCCTTCAAGTAGTCTTGACAGAGATGGGTTATTATTTCCACACATTGAATTCTGTAAGTGTAGATGAGTGAATGAAATGAGTGGCATTGTGGCAAAGTGCCTCAGTCTTCACTGCCTCTCCACATTCTAACAGTTACCCCCCCCCCCCCCCCAGAACTTTCTGGAAGAAGCGATATGCAGATGGTGGAAATTGTGGCAAAGTGCCTTAACCTTCACCTCATTCTAACAGCTCTCTCACAGCTTTCTGGAAGTGGGGACGTGGATACTAGCAGTGGTGGAAAATGCCCTAATGTTCACTACCTCTTCTTATCTAACACCTCCCTCAAAGCTTTCCTGAAGGGAAGTTGGCATATGCTTCGTAAGTTGCCATATGATTAATATAGACAGACTCCAAGTTTAATATTCAATATTTTAATCCTACCATTCAAAGCAACAACAGGATCAGAAAACATCAGTACAACAGGAACAGGAATATCCGGTCCTTATTACATCCACTAACTCTGTCTCCCTCCTTCTATCTTTCTCTATCTCCACCTAGTGGCAGAAGATCAGAACACAACATATTCCCCCCTTACTTAAGAACAGCACTGCACTTCTTCTTCTGGCTTTTCCTGGTTAGGGGTCGCCACAGCAGAACTCCGGTCCGCTAATGATTGGCAGTAGATTTTTACGGTGCCGATCTGCCAGCTCGACGTCCAACCTTCAACAAAGGCACGCCCATTAGAACAGCACTGCACTTACAATATGTAAATTAAACATCACTAAGATTATAATGAACACTGAATTACATCAACATTTATATTTATGTAACATAGTCTTCAAGCCAACGGGGTCTCCTTCTCACACGAGCTGGAGGAATGTGAGGAGATTCAGGCACTGGTGTCACTGTAGATCAAAGGGGGAATTCCACTGGAGCATCCCTTGAAGCATCACTTGTCTGAGGTGCATTTGACTTAGATATATAGGAAGAATGACATTTTTTCCATCTGCCAGTAAGTAAGTGCATGGGCCAATTTCCTTTTGAATTTCCATGGGTTGTGACAATCTTGGATGTGCTTTTGAAACATGTAATGGATTCCAAATACACACCTGTCCCCCTTTTGGAAATGAGGAAACTGTGCTCCACGTCAAGTATCAGAATGCTTTTTCATTTTGTCTTGAAGAGAAGAGACCCTTTTACCAACAGTATCAGCACTAAATGTGCAGGAAACAGGAGGAGGAAGAACATTGAGGAGTTTTCGCATTTTCCAGCCAAGAAGCAATTCAAAAGAGAAAACTCCTGTAGTAGCATGTGGTTTTGCACAAAGAAATTCTAAGACAACTGGTTTCCAAGGTTTCATCTGTAAGATAGCAGATTGTAAGCACCCTTTGAGAACACAATGAAATCTTTCAATGGCACCATTTGCAGCTGGTTGGTATACTGAAGTATGTATGCATTGTATATCTCTTTCTGCCAGAAATGCTGCAAAATCGGCAGAGGACAATTGACACTCATTATCTGATACAATGGTATGTGGCTGTCCAAATTAGCTGAAAACTGAAGTGAGGAAGTCTATAACATTTTGAGTAGTGACATAGGCAAGGAAGATGACTTCTGGCCACTTGCTGTGATAAACAGTGAGGTTTAGGGCATAATGATGATTACAGATAGCCATTTCAAATGGACCAACTACATCTATGGCTAGCTTTTGCCAAGGTTCAGATGGAAATGACACAGGTTGTAAAGGTGCTGCTGAAGGATTGGCAGTCTTGTCAGAAGATTGGCAAAGTTGGCAATTTTTAACTTCAGCTGCAACCATGTTATCCATCCCTGGCCACCAGTATAGCTCACGCAGCCACTATTTGGTTCTCACCATGCCTTGGTGGCCTTCATGTCATGTGTCACTAAAGTGTGGTGCAGAGAAGCAGGAGCAATGAGACGAGTGCCACAGAACAGAAACTCATCTTGTGCACTGAGTTCATCTCATAATCGGAAATATGGATGCATGTTTATGTTCACTGCATTAAGAGAAGAAGGCCAACCATTGGTAATCTGGGTTCACAGAGAGAACAACTCATTGTGGAAGCAGAGGCAGAGACAAATTCATTGTGACAGGGCAGTTAAAGCAGCAGACAACATTACCACAAACTCGGGTTCAGGTTTGGGCAAGCAAGAGAGGCAATCAGCAATATAATTCTGTGACCCAGGACAATAAGCAACAGTATAGTTGAAAGACAGCTGTCACACTGCCCAATGTGCAATCCACATGCCTGCTCGATCAGACCCTTTTGAGGACAGTAATATGGTCAACGCTTGGTGATCAGTACAGAGAGTAAATTTACAACCCCACAAGTAAGTACTCCATTTTTCAACAGCCCACATGCATCCAAGAGCCTCTTTTTCAATAGGATATTTCCTTTCAGTGGCAGTAAGAGTCCAAGATGCAAAGGCAGCAGTCCATTCTGTACGGTCAGGGTGAACTTGAGAAAAGACAGCTCCAAGCCATAATCGGACACATCAGTAAAAACTACAGTAGTCAAATCAGGGTCAAATAAAGCCAAGGCTGGACTGCAAATCAGTTTCACTGACATAAAACTCTGCTGAGCTTCCTCAGACCAGGAAAATAGGCATGTAGGGGTTCTACAATGGTGGCAAAGTGTGGAATAAACTTATTATACCAAGATGCAAGTTCAAGGAAGGAATGTAACTTGGAAACATTGGTGGGAGCTCGATCACAGAGAAGAGCCTCAAGATGCTCCTGATCAGGCTGTATTCCTTGTGCTGTAATAGTATGGCCCAGAAAACAAAAAAATGACCTGATTGAAATGACATTTTGATTCTTTTAGCTGTTATCCTGCATCTTTTATGTGTTTAAGAACTGCTTGAAGTGTTCGGTCATGGTTAGCCTGTGTTTATCCCCACAAAATTATATCATCTAAGTAGTTTGCAACATTTGGCAACCCCTGCAAAATTGTAGCAAGCATCTTTTGAAAGGCAGACTGGAACCCAGTAAAACCAGAAGAAGCTATCATGAGTAATAAAGGCAGTCAACTTATGGTCGTCTTCATGATGTAAAAGCTGAAAGTATACACTTTCTAAATCAATGGTAGAGAGCACTGTTGCTCCTTTCAGCAGGAATAGCATTTCATCAATGTGAGGAAGAGGAAAACTGTCCATAATGTTAGCTTTATTAGGTTCTCTCAAGTCAATGCATGGGCGAATACCACCAGTCCTTTTTTGAACCACCGCAATGGGTGAGACCCAGGGAGAAGCTCCAGTTATTTCAATAATCCATGCTTGAAGAAGACAATTGAGCTCTGCACTTACATCTTGCTGAACCGACAGAGGTAAGCAACTTCATTTTTTGTCATACTGGAGTAACAGAATCTAATACTTTAACTTTGTGTATGAAGCTTTTTGCACAACCTAGAGTCAGAGGAGGTAATGGAGCTGTAGAAAGATGCATGACAGGAACCAAGTTTGTGGTAGCACATGGTAAGACAGTACTGCTGTTAAAGCACAAATGTAGACCCTTTATTAAATCCATACCCAGCAAAGCAGTTCCAGACTCCACAATGAAAACAGAGGTAGAGTATGTAACATCATCTTTGGACACAGTAACTGGTAAGCAGTAAAGTACAGAAAGTGGAGAACAGGAATAAGTCACTAACTTAACTGAAGGTGGCAGTAAAGGATCCCCTTTAAAGGGTGCATCATATCTACATTTAAGCAAAATGGATACAGATGAACCAGAATCTACAATTAGATCCATAAGTGCAGTAGCAATTGAAGTTTTCATTGTGACACTGAAACGGATTCTCTCAGACAATGAATGGTCACTTAAGTAAAGTATCTGAAGCTCAGGTAAGGCAACTTCCTGCACAGAGCATGTTTGCAAAGAATGGCAAACACGGGCAAAATGACCAGCCTTTCATCAGTTACATTTAACAGAAGCAGCAAGAAGGTGTTGATCATTGGCAAGATGCATATCAGATCCACACTGATAAGCATGAAAAGAGGCTGCAGAAGGTGTAGCAGCTGAACAGGTGGGAGCTTGGAAGAAAGCCTGTGGTGGTTGGGACCAGCAGCAGACACAGGATGAATATGTGAAGTCTGTACCGGGACTGTTCTGTCACCTGAGAACGTCCAGTCCTTATCACATCCACTAACTCTGTCTCCCTCCTGCCTTCCTTTCTGTCCACCTAGTGGCACAAGACCAGAACACAACAATTGTGTGCACCTCTTGCAAACTATGATGAAAAGGATTAGTGGATATGTGTGCGAGTAATTTTCCAAGTCTGAAAACTGTGAGGGTGAACAAAATCTGGATCTTAGTGTCCTAAAAAGATGCATTGGTAGAAGCATTGAAAATGTTAAGAGCAATATAATTTTACTCTGCAAGCATAAAGCGGACTATTTTATTGCAGAAATATGTTGCCTATTTTTGAGGTAAAGCTCTGCCAGCAGGATTACATTCTTCTGCTTTGATTAGACTCTAGGTAATAAGCTGCAGTGAGAAGTTACTGTAACCAGCATTTCATATTAAGAAACCTGTCAAGGAATAGAGTTGAGCTATCAGTTAGTAATAATAATTAAAAAAACATTTTGATCAAATTTGGAACTTTTTGTTTATACACACAAAACTCATTACAACCTTAAGAAGGGCTGTCTTATACTGAAGACAGAGATTGTGTGTGTGTGTGTGTGTGTGTGTGTGTGTGTAGTTTTTTTTTATTTTTCTTCTTATGTGAAGTGGATTCCATTACAAAAAAAGATTTGTAACCATGCTAGAAATTTGCTGTATGTCTGTTGCAGTACATACTGTACAGAAAGTATGCCTGTACAAGAAAACCTCAAGCTTTATGTGGGAGAGCGCAAAAACATCTAACACAAGTGCTAGATTTCAGGAGAGTGGTATGGGTCATTTCTTGAGTGGAATTAAAAAGCAACTTTCAGGTGGAGTGTCTGTCCCTTCACCAGTGATTTAAAAAATCATTACAGCAAAATGCATCTGTGAGAAGCCTGGGTAGGGACATTGATAATTGGACTACCAGTAGATGTTGGTAACCATAAAATGGGATAGAAATGAAGATGACCTGTGAGACAAACAACTGTATGTCAAGAAAGACAGAAGAACCACTGTAAGTTACATTAACAACACAGAGAATGTAAAGTCTAAAAATCTATGTCAATTTACATTCAAGTTCTGGGATGTGGCATTGTAGAGCAGTATATTTTTGTAAGTAAAGCAAGTATGAGGTACTCGGTTAAATTTTAACTTCAGACAAAGGAGGAAGCTGCATGGAACAGCTCAGAAAGTGGGGCTGTTATTAGTGTTTGTACCCATTGGTATCAAAGTTCTGCTTTGCTCCATTGCAATTTATGTCAAGGGGGAAGAGGCATAATTTGAATGTTCTGGTCTTACCTTGACAAGCTTTCTGAAATTATCATCAACCCCCTTTTTCCCATTTTTTACATGGGTAGTGGTGCCACGCCAACTGTTACCATCTCTCTCTAGTCAGTGCCATTCTCCTACCTTCTTCAACACTCATGCCTGTTCTCTCACATAATTCTCCCATTTCTTTGATGGTTGCCCCCATTTCCTTTGGCCTTCTTCCCCAGATTGTCTTTTCTGCACATGCGTCTGAACCACCATAATCTGTCCTATTTGACCTTTTCTGCAATTGGAGCTACTTTGGCTTCTGCTCTTATGTATGTCATTTCTTCATCTGTACCACACTGTGCATCCTACCGCCTGTCTCAAACACTTCATCTCCAGAACCTCTACCTTACTCAACTGCTCTGCCTAGGTTACTGTACCATACAGTAGTATTGGTAACACCACTGTTTTGTAAACCTTACTTTTATTTATTTTATTTTACATTTGTTGACCGGGCTAGTCCAATTGGATATATGTCCATTTTCAGCAGAGGCCCAGGGAGAAAAGCTCCATTACAGAACTAGTAACAACAGATACATTACACATTTAAGGCTAGAGTACAAATTTTACATAGCCTGTTAGTAATCATATAATTTGCATTATTTAGAAGAAATAGTAACAAGTATTTATGAGGTAGAGACATGTTTATACAACAGAAAGCTAGATAAACAGTCTAGTGCTCTATAGTAGTTACTAAGGAAGGCTAAGTTAATACTGCCTTATAGTAGCTTACAGCTCATACTCTGAGGTATTCAGAAAGGTATACATTCAGCAGCAGTAATGAGATCAGAATGTGGAGAGTATAGCAGTAAGGAGATTATTAGTCTGGGTTAGTGCATGGGCATAGCCAGTGCCTTTTAAGGTGTTCTTTCAGTTGCTTTTTGAAAAGTAGTGTAGAAGAAAGAGATGAGAGTTCACTGGGAAGCAGGTTCCAGGTATACCCCACAGTGTTGGAGAACATTGCGTCTCCAGCCTTATTGTTGGGTTTATGTATGGCTACAAGTAATTTATTTGCTGAATGTAGGGTTGGAAGATTTTTTTGTAGGGGGTGATAAGGCTAGTAAGTATTGGAGTATTACTAGGATGATAAAGGGTCTTATGGGCGATAATAAGTTGGTGGAAAAGAAGCTGATTATGTAGTTCCAACCATCCTAGCTGTTTTAGATTGTGATAATGGTGGGTTCTAAATGGGGAGCCAGTGGCAAATCTGGCAATGTTATTGTAGGAGGTTGCAAGTTTGTTAAGGTTGTGTTTACATCGATTGATATAAATGGGAGAGGCATAGAGGATGGTGGAGATAACATGGGTGTGGGCAATAGTAGTTCTAGCAGTTGGTGTGAGGAAGGGTTTAATCTGGTAAAGGGAGCCTACCTTTTTGTTAACTGATTTTATAGTATTGTTGATGTGTATGTCAAAGTTAAGGTTGTGGTCTATTGTTACTCCTAAGAGTTTGGTGGTTGGGTCGGGAGATATGATAGTGCCATTATTAAATATGACTGTGAAGTTAATGTGGGGGGGACTTTTGTGTGGAAGTGAAGAGCAGTAGTTTTGTTTTTTGGGGGTTCAGGAGAAGGCAGTGCTGTAGGAAGCAGTTTTTGACTATGTTAAAGACTTTTTTGGGTGAGGAGCTGGAGTTCAGATAAGGAAGTAGCAGAGCATATTAATATTGAATCATCAGCATATTGTATGCAGGTAGCTTGAGGAATTTTGATATTTAAGTCATTGATAAAAAGTGAGAATAGGAGAGGGCCCAAAATAGAGCCTTGATGGACACCAAGGGTAACAGGAAGGTGTGTGGATAGATTATTGTCCCAAAGCACAGCCTGCTGCCTTTCTAAGTAGGACTTGAACCATTGTAATGCCTGTATGTCAAGTGAGAGGTATTTAAGTATATCCATAAGTAGCTGGTGGTTAACTATGTCGAAGGCTTTTGAGAGGTCAGTAAAGAATGCAGAGGATAGAGTATTGTTATTACGATTTTTGTTGATGCAGTCGGTAAAAGATAAGAGGGCAGTGGTGGTGCTGTGGAATGGTCTAAAGCCATGCTGACAGGTAGCTAGTATGTTATTTTGGAGAAGGTGATTTAGTAGTTGTCACTGGATACATTTTTCCCATGATTTTTTCTAAAGGAGAGGGCGAAAGTTTGAGAGTTCAGTAGAGTTACCACCCTTATATAGTGGGATGATATGTGATATTTTCCATATAGAAGGGATGGTTCCTTCAGTAATGGTTCTATTTATTAGGATGGAGATTGGGTAGGCTATAACTTTTGCTGGGATTTGCAGATATTCAGCTGGTAGAAGGTCAGTTGAAGGGGGTACATGGTTTGAGTTTTAGAAGAAGGGTGCAAATGAGGGGTGTTGGTACTGGTTGAAGATGAAATGAGGGAAGTGTGCTAGTTAGAGTGGATGACAGGCTTGTGCTAAGAGAAGGTAGTGAATTGGCCAGAGATTGTACGGCCTCAGTAAAGAAGGTATTAAAGGCATCAGCAATATGCTTTGGATTTTCATGGGAGGTACCTGATGGGGTTGGTGTTTTGGAGTGACCTGGATGTAGGAGTTTATTAATACCTGACCAAAACTTTTGTGGTTTGTGCTGGTGGGTTTGTTGGAGGTGAAAGTAAAAGTTTTTTTTGTCAAGAAGTATGGATTTTTTAGTAAGCATTTCTCAATTGTTTAAATTTTAGATGATCTGTGGGGTTTTTAGTAGTTCTCCATTTTGCCCAAATTTTATTTCTAAGCAGGATTTTCTGTCTAGTATCATTTGTAAGCCAGGTTGCAATTTTTGTTCTATTTCTAATAGTGTGAGTAGGTGCATGGTAGTCCAGGATTTGCAGGAACTTGGTGTTAAAGTATAACACTACTTCTAGTTGGAGGTGTTTTAGGGGTGACCAGCCACATGCCTTGAGTTCAGTTAGGAAGCTTTCTGGGTTAAAGTGTTTGTTGGTCCAAGTAGTTCTATAAGTGGTTGGGTTGGGAATATTGATCTTTTGTCTAATTATATAGGTGAGTAAGTGGTCACTAATGTCATTAGGAAGGGTACCTGCTTTATATGTGAAGGGATGACTATTAACAAGAATCCAGTCTAAGGTGCTTTCTTTATTGTTAGGTTTATGGATTCTTATAGGGGCAGTAATTGTTTGGGAAAAAACAAATACGTTTATATGGGTAGTAGTCTTGGGTGTATTACAGGTAGTCCAGTCTATATTAAGTCACTCAGCACTGTAGTTTCTTGTGGTAAGTGAATAGAGAGCCAGCTAAGGATATTTTCCAGGGTATTAATGTTATTACCAGGAGGAAGGTAGGTGCATATTAGATAGATGGATTTGCAAGTATTGATCTGAAGTTTAGCAGTAAGGATTTCAGCATTACTATCAGTATGGAGTTGCGCATCAAATGAGGTAACTTGTAGCCCTGATTTGAACAGAATTGCTACACCCGCACCATTTGTAGTTTTGTGGTCTAATCTCAAAATATTATATCCAGGTGGGGTAATTGCAGTGTCCAGGGTTGCAGGTTTTAGCCATGTTTCTGTGAGACACAGGATGTCAAAAGAATGCACATCTAAGAGGGCATGAAGATGGGCTACTTTATTGTTTAAGCTACAAATATTGAGATGTGCTATAGAGAGAGAGTTAGTAGATCTTGCTGGCATTATTTTGACATTTGCTACCACTGACACTCTTTGCTAGTTGGCTGCATCCCCTCTGATTCTAGTTTTGACCTCCTTATTCAGACGTCCCTTCATCTCAACCACCCCTCCCAGATACTTGACGTTGGTTACCTGTTCCACTATTTTCCCTTCTGTCTCAGTGCTCATCTTCTTCTGATTTACCATCATTTGCTGCCATGACAAATGTCCTTTCTGTTCTCAGTTTCATCCCATGTGCCTTCAGTTTTGCAATCCATTCCCCTACTCTTTGATGAAGTTCTTGCTCATAGTCTGCATGTAATGCCAAATTGTCTGCATACAGCAACTTTGTTGATCTGTCTGTGCCAGTCTGTTTGCTAATGTAGTCCATCACCAGTATGATCAGCAGTGGGCTCTGAGCCGAACCCTGATGCACACCCACTCACACCCATAACCCCTCTGTGAGACCAAACACTCTTCATACCTGAATCATTGGGTCATTGAACATAGCCTGCAATAATTCTGCCAATGTTTCCTGTACTTAGAACCACCACCACAGGACTACCCAAATCAGCTTTCTTGAAGTCTCTGAATGCCCATTTGGACTCATTCTTCATTTCTAGCTTCTTTTCAAGTACCTGTCTCACTGTAAACATCAGGTCAGTTGTGTTGTATCTTGATCTAAATCTGAACTGCTCATTTCCCATCTTACTTTCTATTACTCTACATATTCGTTTATCAGCAACTCTTTCTAGAACTTTCTTGATGTGTGATAGGAGTGCAGTACCTCAATACTGCTGATAGTTGTGAACGTCCCCTTTGTTCTTAAACATTGGCATTAGTATGCTTATTCTGTAGTCCTCTGGGATACTCCTTTTTCTACCTACTGCTATCAGTACCCTCAGTAGCAGTTTCTACCCTATCTCACCCAACATGTTTATTATATCTGCTGTGACCTCATTTGAGCCTGCTGCTTTCCTAACTTAATTTTCCTTAGTGCTATTTGTTCTTTTTCTGTGGTGGTCTCCTCCTCTTCTTTCATTATAGGCTGTATCTGGGACACTGTAGCTTCTGTCAGATTTTCTTCATTCAGAAGCTGCTTGAAATACTAATTTCATCTAACTTTGATGTCCTGTGGACTGCTGAGTAGGTTGTTGCTGGCATCCCTTATGAGGGGTGACTGACTATCTTCTTTATCTTTCTCTCTTTGCCTTGCAACCTGATAGAGTTTATTTGTGCCAGCTATGGAATTTCTTTCCAGAAGTTGGTATAGTGCCTCTGCTGCCTTGTTCTTTGCTATTGCAACTCCTCTCTTAGCCTGTTTGTTAGCCAACCAGTATTCATTAATAGCCTGGTCCTTCTTTTCTGTCTTCACTTTTTCATGTACTCCTTTTTTCTTTTGATGACTATCTGGACCTCTGCTTTCCACCACCAGCTTTCCTTATGTACCTTATTTCCATACGTGCCTCCACTGCATATCTGTTCTGTAGTCCTCACAAATGCTCTTTTGAGGTGCTGCCATTCTTTTTCAACTCCACCTATTTCCTCTTCTTCCTGAGGTGATTGAGAACAGAGTAATTTCTTGAACTGTTGTACTTTCTCCCCAGTCAACTTCCAGGTCTTTAGCCTAGTCTCTGTTGAACTTAGAGTCTTCTATGACCACTGTTTGCAGATGATGGTAGACCAGTGGTTTATGCTATGGGCTGACTGTTTCACTGGGGATGACTTCGCAATCACTGATTCTATCCCACTGTCCTATACTTTCTAGGAGGAAGTCTGCTCGAGTTGCACGTTGGCTACTCTTATATGTGATCTTGTGACTACCCGTCATGCTGACCAATGTGCTGGTCACCATTTGCCAGACAGTAGTCTAGAGTAGCCTGTCCTCATTTTTTCTTGTTGCACCACCCATATAGACCCAAGCAATCCTCATATCTAGTTCTGTCTGTCCATACTTATTAGAAACCCAAGTAACTTTTAGCAAAGGAAACTGTTGTCTCTCTCTGCCAGTTATCTACTCGACAAAGGTTAGTGATGTAGGTGAAGTGGACAAGGGATGGCGAAAGCAGTGGATGTGTCATATAGGTATGCAGCTCAGGGAGCGTTCATGGCTCAGATAGCTTTTACGTTTCTCACATAATACAGGAATGAATGGGACCAAGTGAATTACAAAGACGTTTTTACATGCATTTGTTAAACATGTGAACCATTAGGCACAATTCTGTTTCCAGGGTTTATCCAGCAGCAATGTCAGATTTCAAAAATGCAACATTGATAGATAATAAATATATATGCAGAAGAAAAGAATGATAGTGATACTGAGAGCTCATAGGATCATAATACAATAAATAACTGAAACCACCAGTTACATAAATAATCTTGCTGGGAAGTCCATGTCAATAAAAAAAATACTGTTATTTAGGTTAAGCAGAAGAACTTCAAAAATGTGAAACTATCGTAGTAACCCAGAATAACATTTTGAATACTTGGCAGAACAGTAGATGATGAAATACATTACAATTCTAAATACAGAACCACTGGACATACCGCTCAGCTGTGCAGATTTCGTAGAAAGTCCAGAATTTTGCCTCACATTTTTCGTCTGTTCTTCATAAAATTTGTGGTTTCTAGATTTTTTTGGCAAATCATTGAGACCTTAATTTAGTAAATAATAATCAGAAACTATATAGTAACACAAGAACTTTTATTCTAGTAACTTACTACGTTTATGGGAGCAATATTTGAAATGTGTCCATATTATTATGGCTTTGTGTCCCCATTGTTTTTGTCTTTGTCCAGATTTTTAAGGTTAAGAGGTTGATAGGTATGCCATTGGACAGGCTGCAATGATATACAGGTATGAAAATAAAAAGAGCAATAAAAAGTATAAGAAGATCACATTTCATATCTGTTATGCTTAACAATCACAATTGAATCTGTACATGTAGTAACACCACAGTGTCACATAGTAAGTGTAGTTTGCCCCAACCAAAATTACAGTAATTATTAAGCAAATGATGCAAATTCAAATGTCAGCTGTTGCAAGATTAGCATTAAAGCAGTTAGATACATATCAGAAAATATTAAATAAAACAACTGTAAGCAATCAGCAACCTTCATAAACCAGATTTTCTGAGGAATATCCATTTTGCCAGTCTGCCTCAAGTAACACAGACAAGGAGATGGAAGCAAATGTCAAAGAAGGCAAGCCTGGGTTTGGCGTATATCAATCTGAAATGCTTCATTCCTACTTAATGGTAAGATTAACGGCATAGTAATAGTACTGGTGGCTGTTACTGGTCTGTCTTTGTGAATTCAGGAGAATGGGGCTCTGCAGAGTGGTGCATGAGATGGGAGGGGATAGAAGACAGTGTTGATGATAGTAGGAGAAGGTGGAGGTGGTGTTATCGAAGGAGAAGGTGGAGCAGAGAGTAGAAGCAACTATTTACCATGATGGAAGGAAAGGCTGTCCACAATGAAGGTAATGAGGCTATAAAAGAGAAGAAAGAAGGGGATGTGAGAAAGTAGTCATGAAACAATATAAGAAACTTATGGGGGCTTGCCTGTGTATAGGTTCATAGGTTCATAGGTAGGTACTAGGCTATCGGCCCAAGGGCCTACGTAAGCCTAGCCAGCAAGGTACCATATCTTACACCACCCAAGAAAGTTATTTTTCTGTGCCACTGTCCAGCAGAGACACAGAAGTGATCCCCGGGGTGTATTTCCCATTTCCCATCCACTCATCAAGATTTTTCTTGAAGAGTGCTAATGAAGAACTTTGCTTGACATAGATGGGTAGCTTGTTCTAGAGTATAGGAAGTCTCTGGGACAGGAATCTATCCCTCCAGTGTGTCCTGTTTATTGTGGTGACAAGATTTAGGTCCCTAGAGCGTGTAGCTTGGAGGGATTGGGATTTCTTGAGGTGTAGCATGTCCAACAGCTCTGGGTTTGACATAGCTTTATATGTTAGGCAGAGATCACCTCAGAGTAGGTGATATGCTACAGAGTAAAGCTGGAGGTTTTTGAGGCGGTCAGTGTAGGACATTTGTTTGAGGCCAGTAATCCACTTTGTGAGGTACTTCTGTGGTCTTTCCAGCTGCTGCAGATGTCTTGTGAGGTACATTCCAAAAGGGGCGTTGTACTCTATAATGGGTCTAATGAGTGACGAGTAGAGGGGAACAATGACCTCTTTTTTCCTGGATGAGAACCCTTTAATGATGAGGTATGCCACGTAGAAGGACTTCCTGACTACTGTGGCGATGTGACTATCAAAGGAGAGACTACTGTCCACCTAGGTCCCAAGGTCTCTTATCACGCATTTGGTGTTAAGTAGATTGCTGCCTATGTGGTAGTTCATGGGTACAGAGTTTTTACCAAAGGGGATGACACTGCACTTTTTGGCACTGAGCTTGAGGCCATGGCTCTGACACCAGGCATCTGTCTCAGTGAGGCCCTTCTGTAGGATGTCCACATCATTTGGAAACATAATGATAACATAACATAAGAATACTGCATGGCATACAGCCTTATCCAATTTACTAAAACGAGAACTGGGCACTAGCAAAATAAATTTTTCACTAAATAATACCCCTGTGCAACTATTTAGTTGGACACAATTTGTGAGCAACCTCCACTCCATGAAAGTGATCTGAAATACGTGAATAATCAGGCTTTACTCTGTACTTGTTTTAACTGCCAGAGCTATAGCTGTATCAGCTGTTACCCTGGACAATCCCCTCAGCTGACTGACATCTCAATCAAAGTTGAAGACCAAAAAATATATATCCTCTGGACTGTGTAAATGGAAAAAAGACTTCTAGACAAAAAGACATTTTGAGAAATACCAGTAAGTGAATTAAATTACTGAGAGCTATGACTACTTTTATACACAAATAATGCAGACATCAATAAAACTGTTAGGATATGTAGATGTTTTACAATGCTCTCCAATACTTTACTAATTATTTATCTTTTCTTTTAACATGACCAGTTACTACAAATCCCCCATCTATAATGAGAATAAACCATTTATTTCATAACCAATTATCATAAATCCCTCCTCTGTGATGAATACAGACAATTTAATTTATAGACGATTGTTATGAATCCCTCATCTATGATGAATACAAACTGTTCCTTGCAAACCAATCAGTATGAAACGTATGTCACACATTCAAGGCATTTTACTACCCTGCAAACATTCTCATATCCCAGCTGTGGGCTTTTTTCTTTCTCTGCTGAGTAATTTCTTAACTTTTTATCATATGACTAGCACTGCCTGACACTGTTTCTATCTTATTTATACAAGAGGTATACACAGTATGTCTAACATCTCTGTGCACAAAACCCATTTTAATAATTTTGCCTAAGAAATCCCTCTTACAATTCACCCTTAAACTCAAGTTGTTGTTGTCTTTTGGCTTTAGGGGTCGCCACAGCGGAACTCCGGTCCGCTAATGATTAGCAGTAGATTTTCACGAACGCCGAGGTGCCAGCTCGACATTCAATCTTCAATGAAGGCACGCCCATTTACGCATGTCTTTCGAATGCCCACCCAACCGTGGGGAGGACATGCAGACTCCACACAGAAGGCACTCCCCCCACTCCAGCCGAGAATTGAACGGGAGAACCTCTTGCTGTGAGGCAACAATGCTAGCACTGCACCACCGCTAAAAATTTTTTTTTTTCATTCAGGAAAAAGTGCATAAGAAATATGATTCAAGCTATATCAGATAGCCAGATGAGCCCTACTGTTGCCATGAAAAGGATGGACATTATTTCCTTCATCTGACCATTCTTATCCTGAGACTAACACTAAGAAATAACTTAGTGGGACAGGCAGGAGTCATAGGAAAAAAACAGTCTAACACTAAGTCAGAAATCAATGCAGTATGACATATATCAATATCAGCTTCAAAACAGGTCTGACTTCAGATGGGGGACAACAACTTGCACAAAAGTGGGGCTTCAGTGGACCCAGTTAATTACAGATCCATAAGCCTGACTAGTCTCATATGTAAAGCTATGCAACCAATAATTATGCAATTAATAACAATACAGGTGACACGCAGACTCTCAATCTAACCCATTTCTGATTCTTGCAGGTCTTGCCTACTTAACCTGATCAACTTCTTTGAAAAAAGTTACTGAAGCAATGGACAAGGATGAAACAGTGCACTAAACATATGTAGACCTCACAAAAGCATTCAACACTATCCCAAACTTGGCTATCATAGATAAACTTTCCCAGCTAAATGTCAATCCCTATGCAACTCATTGGATACTAAACTTTCTCACAAATAGCACCAGGAAGTGAGTGCCAGCCACTCTGTCTCCTCCAAAAGACCCATCACTAGTGGTGAACCTAGGATCCAGTCCTTGGGCTACTTTTTATTGGCATTTACTTCTCAGAGGTCAAAGATAATGTTACTGGTTTGTGGCTGACCAAGTTTGTTAATGCTGCAAACTAGGTGCAATCATAAACTTCACAGAGGACACCTAGACCCTCCAAGAAGATTTGTCTCAAACAAATAGCTGATGTCAAAACCATGGACTAAAGTAGATGTCAAGAAGTGTTTAGTTATTTATTTAACATTTGTTAACTGGGAAAGTCTGACTTGGAACAAAGCCAATTTTCAGTGGAGGCCAGGGGAGAAACGCTCTAGACGTATGTCTTTGTAACGTGGGAGGAAACGGGACCACCTGGAGGAAACCCACACGAATGCAGGGAGGACATGCAGACTCCATACAGAAGGCACTCCAGCCAAGAATCGATCCAGAGAACCTTTTGCTGTGAGGCGACAATGCTACCGCTGCACCACTCTGCCGTCAGTCATAGTGTATAGTCATATCCTTCAGCAAACCAACCAAAGTATTCACACAGAGGCACAAACCTTTAGAACCACTCGAAGACACAATATAATCATGTTGACAGTAACTTTATTGAAACCACATCAAATTTAACACAAAAATTAAATCAACATTCTTGTCCTTTCAGTAGGACTTAATCAGAACAGATAATGGCACTGCCACGTAAAATTTTATATACACTCCCAAAACTATGTCATATCCTTTCAATTAACACAGTAATGTCTGTTTGATCTAATAAACAGTCATTAATGTCCAGTGCTATATCCT